>NC_081351.1:33278955-33335872 GCF_029784015.1 Lycium ferocissimum | reverse complement strand
TTGAATTTACTATAATTACAATTTCAAGTAAATAAGCATTGTATACTAATTTAAGTAAGGTATAAAGTAATTAAAATCAGAACAAAGCAATAAATCCAATCAATTCTATTTTGGCATTAATTTTATCATGCGCAATGTTCAATCTGAGCTGTATGTCAGTTGTTTCTAAACAAAGAGAATTTAAAACAAAACAAAAAAACAACAATAACAAGAAGACGATAACGTGATTAGTTATGGCTATTACTTACATTTTCCTCTAGTATTGAAGGGAAAAGATGACCATGGAAAGAGTGATCACTTTTAACTTAGAAAATTCTAACACACGGTTTGAAACTTCAAACAGACAACTAATTAAATTAGCGTTACTGTTAGTGTCATTAGTCTAAGTTCGATATTTACTAGTACATCGAATTTGGCTTCATGACTATAAGCAAATCATAGAGTATATGAGACATTGAGTCATTGACAAGGACTAATTTGGACCAAGATCAAGTTGTGTTTAACTTAGATGTACCTTACAACATCTAATTCAATAGAATATACGAGGCTTTGTCAATAATGTTTGTTGTTTTCTTGAATTTTCTTCATGTTCAAACAAGTAACTAAGCGGCCAGAGAAGGTAAATATTAGTCAAATGTATTTTTAATAAGTTTAACATTCTATGATAGTGAACTAGAATTTTTTTTTAAAAAAACAGAAATTTTCATTACCCCACTATTATTTAAACTAATACAATCTATCCTTGCTAGAATGGAATATTAGGCTCATAAATTTTTATTGGTTGCCAATATTCATAAGTCATAACATCACGTATTTTTTTAAATTTCCTGTTTATGTACGCTTTTGTTGACCGAAGGGTCAGGGTATCAGGGATAGCTAAATTTATCAAAAACTTACAGAACCGGAATAAAAGAAAAAGAATTAAAGAAATTAAAGGGGGAATTATTTTACAACAATAACAGCATACCAGTGAAATTTCACAAAGTAAGGTGTGGGGACGGTAGATGTACGTAAGTGGGGTCTGGGAATGGTAGATGTACGTAGACCTTACCTCTACCTTGGGAGGGAGAGAGGCTATTTCGGTAGACCCTCGGCACAAGAACAAGCAATTCAAAACAGTGTAAAAAGTCATGAAAATATACTATAAAGACATGATAAAGATGTACGAAAGAAAGGGGTCATAACTACCACAAATTAATACAATTATCAAAGTACAAGAAACAATAAAAGTATCAGAAATTAAATGGTACGAAACTACAAGAATAATATTACGACTACTAGTATGACGACATTCAACTTAGGTAACGCTCAGCCTTCTACTCTAATTCGTGTTCACCATAGCCTCCTATCTAAGGTCATATCCTCGATAAGTCGGACCTGCATCATGTCCTGTTTAATCACTTCTCGCCAATACTTCTTATGTTACCATTATATATAGATATTGACTATAAAGTTCCACCATTATATCACACACCCAAGAAGTACGACTAACTTAACAATTGCAAAAGCTCATAATGAAACTTTTATATCAATCTCAATTAATAAATTAATTCCAAGCTAATAAACAAAAGATTTTTTTAAATAGGCGCAGCCGCCTAACACCAATATTGCGCAAACGTGGAAAAATAACCCTACCAAAAAATTTCTGTAGTTAATTGTCATCTTCGTAAATTGTACTATATCCTCATTAATCAAATCAGTCTCAAAAAGACTTTATGACACATAAATTAATTAGGAACAAATGCACGCACCAAGTCAAGCTAGAATTTCCAAGTATTTGCCATGTTTCTCCTAACCACTTCTTTGGCATACTTTTCTACCCGGTTTCTTTTAGTCATGACGTAGACATGAATGATCTAAAAATAAAATACCAACCAACAAGGATTGTGGTGGGATGGATATGATCCTTACGTCCTTAATTAGAGGTTTCGAGTTTGAGCTTTGGGTATGAAAAAATTCTGTTAGGGAGCACTTCCCCCTTAAATGGGCTTTACGCAACGTAAATCCGAATTAATTGAGATCCGATGCGATTACCGGATGAAAAACAATAAAAGGTAAAAATAAAATACCAAACAATAATTTACTAGAAGACTCAATAAACTCAACACATCTGAATGATCACCACAATTGTCCGGGCAGAAAATAGCTATCAATACCCTATATAATCTACTTTGACCAAAAACTAGAAAATCTAATCCTACGTAACTTTGACCACAAATCCCATTTAAACACTAACTATATAGAACTATCAGATATCAAAGTCTAAATTGTTTAAATTTCCTACTCCAAACATCCTTTTGCCATTCTTCATTATCTCTTTTTCTTATCAAAGATTTTTCAGTACCAAATATTTATGTATTTTGTCACTTTTTTCCGTCACGTTTTATTTGCTTCATCATCCATATACAGGAAAGCTTAGCGGTTAGAGAACACCGAGGACATGAAAAGTCCCTTTATAAATCCATAACTGATTTTAATTTGGATCTCTCTGTGTCTCTCTATATATACACTTCAATTATATCAAAAGTCTTCATTTACTACAAGATCATGAGTACTAACAACAAGGTTCATTCCAAAGGGAATGTGCCCTTTTCTTGGGAGAACAAGCCAGGAGTTAGCAAAATAACACCAACAAAAAATTGTGCCACCGGTGATTTTTCACCAAAACTTCCACCACCACCGTGCCCCGTGCCGGAAAAATCAACGGTTGCACCTCTCCACCACTTACAAATTCCTCTTCCACCGTGTACTTTCCAACCGACGCCGCTATTGAGAAGTTCAACTAAAAGGTTTTTCAAGAAGCAAGATGATGATCCATTCTGGAGAGCAAGTAAAGAGTGCACAAAGAGCTCAAGAAAAGGTAACAACTTTTTAGGTGGTTTAATTACTAAGGATGATTTTGGATTTGGGATGAAGAAGAATAAGAAGAAGAAAAATAGTACTATGTCAATTTTCTCATGTAAGAAGTCATGCAGTGTGATGGAAAAGAATAGTATTATTAAAGTGTCACATGATCAGCTTCCTATTTCAAGATCGTTAAGATCAGAGAAAGGGAGTCCAATATACAAGTTTTGAGGCATGATTTTTTTTTTTTTTTTTGTGTCCATTATTATCCCTATAATAATATATTGCTCTATAGCCTTTTCCATTTTTTTTTCCAGCGTTTGGCTCTTCTTTAGGTACCATATTTAGGATCATGATCTTTTTATTGTACCAGTTGCACCACTTTTTTCAGTTTATTCTTATGTTGTTGACTTCGTGGAATGAAATCTTAGTCCTTCTAGTGAGGCGATCGAGATTTTCATTAATTTCCTGTTCTACGATCAAAATATGAACTATGTTCTTGAAACCAAAGATAATTAAATTAGTAGTGTCAGTGACTTTCAGATATCGAATCATACAAAAAAAAGAAAAAGATAGGACTACATAGATATTGTATGTATGCTTGATTAATGAGTCTCTGTTTTCCTTTCATACTTTTAAAATTGACGACTAACCAGTAACCAATAAGCTTATTACTCATTAATATGACATTTAGAAAAAGTTTAAGGTATGTACTAACGTTATAAGAAAATTTACACATCAGGTCACTTATTAAGTCATTATAAGAAATCTTTTTACTGAGAAATCTAGTGAAAATGGTAACTAACATGTGAAAAATGATGTAATTTTTTTTATATTCTCGGTTTGTATAACTTAAATTCTAAAGGAAGAAAGTTTGTGGAACTTTTAGATTTTCAGTTCATGAGTTGTGTATCATTGTTAGCGATTTGTTATAACTAAAGTGACTGGCACTCTTACATTTTTCTGGTCAATTTCGTCTGTTACAATATAAAAAGTGACGTCCCCTATGATTGTTTACGTTCTACTTCCTACAATAGATTACAAAAATTGTTTGTCAACAGCTACGTACAGAGCTCTGAAGTAGGATCCAGTTTGTTTTAAAGATGATGTGATCAATGACACGGCCCATCATTACGTTAAATACTAACACACATGAAAAAGTAGAAAAGTTGTAGGAGCTCAACCCAAGAGTTGACACAAAATTAAACGGCCTCAAGTTGCAATTAACTGATCACCTGCACTTGCAAATTACAAGTCAAAAGGATCATCGGTCTTAGTTAATGACTTTACAAAGTTTTTCTTTCTGCTTTTAACATATTGAACATCTGATGTTAGCTAAAATTGTACTGTCAAATTAGACAGAAATGGCTAACATGGCCTGAAGCGTGTACTACACCACTTTTAAGAAAGTGAAAACCCAAGTTTTCTTTTTATATTTTCTTTCACCTCCTATCTGCCGCCACCACTCCACCATATCCAATATCGGAGCATCCGAGAAGTGATAACAACGTTGGAATTGTACCAGATTCAATTTTGACTTCCCCTTCTTTTGGTAACGTCTTATTTTAACATTAGTTTTCTTTGCCACATCACAGCGTATGAGTGATGTCCACGCACGCTAGCTTGTTTAGTGTCCAAAATGTGTTCAATAGACGAACATTTTGAGCAGTATAAGTGTTTACTAATCCTAATTTAGGTGTAAAAAAAAAATAAAAAAATTGGACAAGTTTAAGGGACTATATATGTATTTTGCTAATTAAATTTTTGAAGCTTATTACCTGAAGAATATTTCGAATAAAATATTTCGGCAAAAAAAATCATATACGTTATAAGAAAATTTGAGATGTCCTGGATTGAATATTGTCTGGAATCTATATATAATATAAAGCTAGGCATAGACAATTCTATGTGGCACCTCTCTATGGCCTTCATTGACATTTATCTTTTTTCTCCTTTTTTTGGCCTTTTCTCTATTTTTTTTTCTAAATACATTGCTCAATTAATGTGGAAGACATTTAATAAAATAAGTTACCAAGACCATTGTTCTTTTCCTTAACTTCTCACTTTTCATTTCCACCTATACTAAATGAAGAAGGAAAGAACGTGATGTAGCAAACTAAAACAGCCAGCATTTCCTTTCAGATTAATATCATTAATTCCTCTCATTATTCCTTTACCTAAAAGGCTATAACGTATAAGTGGGTTGTATATATATTAATTTGAAGTTTTTGAACTCAAAAATCATATCTTTATTTTGGTCTTTGTAAATGGCTGTTGACAGTGGTCATTGTTGACGGGCTGTGTTTCTAGGGAATGTCGCAAGCGAACACTGGATCTCAAATCCAAAATGGAGGTGTCGTATACAGTGTAAACATGTATGGCATGCGTGGTTGTTATTTTTTTAATCATTTATATTCGAACATTAGGAATTTCGATTTTCAATAATTATATATCGAATAGTTTCTCCATATATGATTGGAAAATTCTTAATGCCTTATTTGGGTTTCGTTAAAAACGTTCATAGGGGAAAGTTGAGCATTCGAACTTTCATTGGCTGGCTTTTTGAACAATATTAGAAAAGAAGTTTATTGTCCTTGAGAAATACTTGAAGGTGCTGATTCTTCATCTTTTGATTGGTGTTTTATTTCATGTAATTATGTATTAGATCTTCTCTTTTTCTTTTTTTACATGGAATTTGGCAGAGTATGAAGCATGAAAACTCTAATCAAAATTTTTCTTGAACATCATCTCTTGAAGAGAAACGATAATGGAATTGGTTAACAGTGAGACGATGGAGGTATAGAAACAAAGCCAATTATATTTTTCTGCAAATTTTTCATAGCAAAATCTATTTTCAGCAAATTTATTAGTCATCTCACCATCATGAAATGACCCATATTTTTATTTATTTTTCTCCTTGAACTTCGCTTTGTACATGATTTTATTCTCATTTTTGTGTGTTTTTCCCTTACTTTGTTCTCTTAACTCATTTAGTATGAGTTTTCTTAATTGATCAATATACCAGTTATTTTCTTTAAATGTTGTTTTTCTCATTTCAGGATTAGATGGGAACCATCAAATTAGGTTGAAGCAATTTAATTTCAAATGTTCCGAATATGCATTTACAACAAAACAAAGGCACTTGAACGTTTCTCAGTGTATTACTACTTTTTGGTCTTTGTTGGGTTAGATTTTGAGCTATTAAAAATTATTGTGTTGGTTTAGTTGGGAGTTGAATTGAAATCAGTTAAAGAAAATGATCAAAAGCACATAGAGAGAATGTATATGAAATTTGATGTGCAAAAACATTTTCCACTTTACCTGTTATAACTATTGTAATAGTTTATAGTAAATCATGAAGAAATATTTGATCAAATCGTTTTCTTTTACACGACAAAAATTTTTAGTTGTACTTTATTTTTCAAATAAATATATATGTTTTCAATAATTCTCTATTAATTAAAAGAAAAGGCAAAAAAAAGAGAAGAAAGATAAATCACTCTTGAGCCAAAGAGAAGTGCAAAAAAGTGAAGTGGCACCTCTCTTTGGCTCAAGAAAGTGGTTTGTCTTTTTTCTTTTAGCATCTCTTTTCATTTTTTCTGTTAAATATATGTTAATCATTTCTTCCTTTCGCAACAATCATAATGGTGCAATTAAAAATTAATAAATAATCTCTATAAATTCTACAATATGAATATAGAATGTAAAAGGCTAATGGATTATTCAAGTGCAACTGTCTAGGCTTCTACAATTGTTTTGCAATTAATATATTTAATTTGCTTCAGCCATAAATCGTGAGAGGTCAAGGGATTTTCATATCCCTTTTGTTCATACTAATTTTCTCAGAGAGACAATTGGTAGCAGGCAAATGCAGTACTATACTCAGAGAGAGAAATAGAGTTCTTTTTAATAAATTTATCACTTTTATATTTGTTAGCATGTTAGTTTTATTTTTATCCATTTATTTTGTAGTTTTTATTTTTCTTGGTTGAAACAAATGTTTTAAACTAAATGCAGACATAATGTACATATCTTTAATTACTTATTTATGATAAATTTTTTATATTCAACTTTTTACAATTCTAAGAGAAAATATATTTCACAACCGCGCGAAGGGTGGACCTTTTTACTAGTAGTTAATGAATCCAAGACAAGCAAGATATACAGTGTGCTATCTTAGAGACTTAGATTGAGCAATAAATGATAATTGGTTGAATGTAAATATATTTTGATACACAGACTTACAGAGCAACCAATGATAACAACATTCACAAGTCAAAAGAATCTATTTGTCACACTCCATTTATCCCAAATGGGGTTCTTCTCTGATATCATAGGGCAATTAGTGATATTTGACTGAAATTTATATTGGTTGCATTTTGCAATTTGGTATGAAAAAAATCACAACGTAGAGTACTGTAGTGTAATTTTTTTATATACAAATATGTTTTATATGTGTCATAAGCTCTACTGCTCTAGGATGCAAGTTAGTAGCTTTAGAGAGTTATACGCCCTACAATTTGGCAGTTCAAACATCAAGATCAAACATTATTTCCAATTTTGCTCTTCTAAAAACCTACTCTCTAAGGATGATTTTTAAGGAATTGCTCAAATAAAGTTTAATTTCACATTTATTCACAGGATTAATTTAAATGAATATTGACAATGTAATTATTTTTAACAGTATCCGTTCATGTTATATCTATTTTAGCAGGTTACTCACATTATCTTTTAGGTAACTAATCTGCAGTTATCATAGGTAGTTATGCGTAGTTATTTCTTTTTTGACTTGATTGATAGAAAGATATTTATATTGTCAATATATAACAATAAACTCATATTCATTTAAACATATATATTACAGGAAGTGCTTGACAATCCATCAGGACAACATCGTATATTATATTTTCTTTTTTGCTTTCTCTAGTATAAGAAAAACTCATCGACCAGACTAGTTAGGATTCGCATCAAGTAGCTCCACTAACGAAGGTAAAGCGTTCCCTATTGAGAAGTTTTTTCAAGTATTTGTCATGTTTTTCCTAAGTTCTTCTTTGGTCATACTTTTCTACTTTTTATTTTTATTTTTTATCATGACGTAGATATGAATTATCTAAAAATAATATACCAAAGAATAATTTGGTCAAAGACTATTGGCAACATTCCTGTTCATAATAGTATGTGACCGCTTTGACTAGAAACTAGAAAACTTATTCCTATATAATTTTAACTACAAGCCTTTTTAGACATTAATTAAATTAACTTTCAAATTAACTACGAGTCCTATTTAGACATAATTAAATTTATTCCTATATAATTTTAACTGCAAGCCTATTTAGACATTAATTAAATAAACTTTCAAATTAACTACGAGTCCTCTTTAGACATAAATTAAATAAATAAACTATCAAATTAACCACGAGTCCTATTTAGATATTAGTTAAATAAACTATCAAATATCAAAGCCTAACCTTTCAGATTTCCTACTCGAACTCTCAATTAATCTTCAAAGAGACATGAACAAATAATTCAAGATATATAACCAAGTCGTGTTCTTAGCCTTTTGCCGTTCTTCATCATCTCTTTTTTGTTATCAAAGATATTTCATTACCAAATATTTACGAATTCTGTCACTTTATTCCTTCACGTTTTATTTACTTCCTGATACAACCGAGTACATGAAAAGCCCCTTTATAAATCCATAACTGATTTTGATTGTCTCTCTGTATATACGCTTCAATTATATCAAAAGTATTCATTAATTATTTTTTGTTTATTACAGGATCATGAGTACTAACAAGAAGGTTAATTCCAAAGGGAATGTCCCCTTTTCTTGGGAGAACAAGCCAGGAGTTGGCAAAATTACACAAACAAAAAGTTGTGCCACCGGTGATTTTTCACCAAAACTTCCATCACCACCTTGCCCCGTGCCGGAAAAATCAACGGTTGCACCTCCTCACCACCTGCCATTTCCTCTGCGACCATCTAAAAGTTTTTTCAAGAAGCAAGATGAGTATGATCCATTCTACATGGCCCATAAAGAGTGCACAAAGAGCCCAAGAAAATGTAATAAGCCTTTAGGTGATTTAATTAGTAAGGATGATTCTAAATTTAGGATGACGAATAAGAAGAAGAAAAACATGTCAAGTTTCTCATGTAAGAAGTCATGCAGTGTGATGGAAAATAGTATTGTTAAAGTGTCACAATGAGCTTCCTATTTCAAGATCGTTAAGATCAGAAAAAGGGGCATGATTTGTTTTTTCCATTATAGCCTTTTCCATTCTTTTCCTTTTAGAGTTTGGCTCTCTTTTAAGGTACCATTGGGGATTATGATCTTTTGATTATATTGTAGCACAATTCAATTTGTCAGACCACTTTTTTTAAAATTTCTCTTATGTTGTAGATTTCGTGGTATAAAATCTCAGCCCTTCCAGCGAGGCAAATTTTTTATTAATTTCCTGTTCTACGATCCGAATATGAACTTTGTTCTAAAAATACTTGAAAACTAAAAAGATATTAAATGGTTATACCGAAACCAAAAAAAGGACTATACAGATGTCATATGTATGCTAGATTAATGTGTCTCTATTTTCCTTTTGTATTTACCGTTGACGACTAACCAATAAGCTTATTACTCACTAATATATGCAATATTTAAAGAGAAGAATTTAAGTTGTAGTATTGTTAGTGGTAAAAACCAAAAATACATAATCAGGTCACTTAGTAGATCATTACTGGGTGAACCGCTAACATCATCATACACAATTCAAAATGAAAATAAAAATAAAAATTGAACAAGTTTAACAGGTTGCGTATGTATTATGCCAATAAAATAAATTAAAGCTTATTACCTGAAGAGGATTCCAAACAAAATATTCCAGAAAAAAAGTCATGTATATTAGTATAAGAAAACTTGATATGTCACGGATTGAAAATTGTCTGGAATGGTTAATGAATCCAAGACAAGATAGTGTGCTATTTTGATATACAGACTTACAGAGTAACCATTGTAACATTGATAAGTCACAGAATCTATTTGTCAGTTGTCACACTCTATTTATCCCCAATAGGGTTCTTTTGTCTTTTGACATGAGAGGTCAATTAGTGATGTTTGGCTTATATTTAAATTGATTGGTTTTTGTAATTTGGTATGAAAAAAATCACAAGCCAGAGTATATTTTTTGAATAGATAAATGTGTTTTATGTGTGTCATAAGCTCTAGGATGCAAGTTAGCTTAGTTATATTTCCTACAATTGCACTTCCATCCTTTAATTTGGCAGTTCAAACATCAAGATCAACATTATTTCCAATTTCATTTCTTCCAAAAACCTACTCTTAAAGGATGACTTTCATAGAATTGCTCAAATTCAGTTTATTTCACATTCATTCATATCTAGGATTTAGTTTATTTATATTGGCAATGCAATTATTTTTAACACTATAAGTGCATATTATATCTATTGTAGCAGGTTACTTACCTTATCTTTTAGGTAACTAATCTGCAATTATCATAAGTAATTACATGTAATTATTTTTTTCTTGACCCGATTGATCTGTAAAAAGAGTTTTAGATTGTCAACATAACATATAACAATTAAAACTCATATTCATATTAAACATATCTATATTACATGAAGTGCTTGGTAATCCATCAGGACAACATCGTACATTTTATTGAGTTCGTTTTCTTTTTTGCTTTCTGTAGTATAAGAAAAACTCATCGATCAAACTAATTGGTATTCGCGTAAAATAAATCCACTAAAAAAGGTGAAATATTCCCTATCAAGACGTTTTTTAATTGATTTCAAATTTCAGTTGACAGGACTAACATATAGACTGCTCATAATTCAGATTTCTAAATTGTGTCAAATACCAGTCCTCATTGTTTATTCAAAGAATGAATTGATTTTAAATTAATTAGCTGGAAATCATAATTTGTGCTGAAGAAGCACTTAATAATTGGAAATGGTAAAGTCATTGGATGCTGTTGATTAGGAACCAGAGATGCTAGAGTTGTTAAACCTTCTTAACAGCTTGCAGAATAGCAACTACTAACAAGTACCAACAAGAGTTGTGGGACTTGGTTAAGTACTGAGACTTCCATGTACCAGACACCCAATGGAAAACCAAAAGAAACTACTAACAAGTATCATATACAGACCATTCATGACTAAGATTGTAAGATCTAATGAAAGCAAGAAATAAACTCTTACTAAAACCAACGTGTGATTGTAATTTTTTTTATCTAAATTCTTCAAGTTCATCTTGAAGAAGAAGAATTCAACATGTCTAGTGCAATCTCATTGCTAATATCAACAAAAATTAAATCACCAACCACCTTACCAATTTCCCATTTCTCCTCAATTCCACTTGACTCTTCAAAAGAATTCAACAGATCAAAATGCATTAAGTGGTTAATACTAGTTTCATTTATAGAATCTTGACTCCATAACATAATATTCTGTAATAGAAGCCCCCATAGTTGCTCAGCTCCTAAAATTCTCTGAAATTCTTCTTTCCTTTTCTGATTCTCCACAACTTCCTTAACACAGTCAAAAAGTAGCTGTCTTGATTGTTGCATCGCTTTCTTGTTTTTAATATACTGAGACTCAGGGCTTTTTTCCCATGAATTAGAAACTGATGGGGTTGAAAATTCCTCTTGTTTCTTTGCCTTGTGACATTCTTGTTCTGTTTTTTTTTCTTCATAAAAAATTAGTTCAAGTTGAAGTTGTAAAATGTAAATGTACACTAAATTCTACATAAGGTACTTACTTTTAACATTTGGAGAGTCATCATCAGAAGATTCAGTTTCTTCTAGAACTGACACAGGGCTGAGTTGCTTACTTTCTTCAAGAAAATCCAATCTTAGCTTTCTTCTGTCTTCAGTAACCTGTAACCTTATCAACAACCAATCTGAATTAATAACAGTAAAGTCACAAAACTAATTTTTGTCACATTAGCTACTCAATTTTACATATGGTCACTGAACATTATCTACTATAACAGTTAAGTTAATTTTTTATTGAAGAATATCACCTATGAAGTGTCATATGCATGTTTAGTGGCTGAAAAACCAAGCTGTTTTACCTGTTTTTCGTGTAGACAGTTTCCATCTGCAGCTTGTGGTGATGATGAATTATCTGCTTCTTCTGCATGACTAATATCTGAACAAGAATTGAACACAGTAGTGCTACTTGCTGAAGAAAATTTATCATCATCTGCAATATTAGTATTCTTGGTTGTAGCATTGTTGTGTTGTTCACTTGCCAAGTTCTTTTTTTGGTTATGGCTAATGGCAACAAGATTGTTAAACACAGATTTTATTATCTTAGAACACTTAAGAATCACTTTTCTTCTCTTCTCTCCACCACAGCTAGCTGATCTCTTCAAGAACTTAGTACTAGAATTTATAGAACAACACCGAAAATCGCCATCCGAAACAAGGTGTTTGCTTCTAAATTGACCTCTTTCAAGAAGATAGAGTTCTAAGGTAAATGGTTCTTGTTGTTCTTGAAGGAATTCTCCAAGCACCTTTGACATAATTTTGAACTAGCTATGTTATGCTAAAGGAAATTGATAGTAATAAATTTGAAAGATTAAATGCGAATTGCTGGACAGGGCAAAAGGATAAGCAATTGGGCATTAAATTGGGAGAGACAATATAGGCATCTCTTTCCAAGTTTTGTGACAGAACAAAATATTTGTTTGGATCAGAGAGATGAAGAGAAGAGAAGAATAGTCCTGCAGTTTTAAATTTAAAGGGATGGGTCATTGGAGTAAAGACAATAAAATTATTCGCTTTTGTGCAAGAATGGATTTTCATATTAAATTTTTTACCTAACATTTTGTGACCATGCAATCTGAAGTCAATGAGCTCGGTATTTCTATAGTTTAAGATATCAAACCTCGAGAAGGTGAGTGGCCCTGGTGGTCCCATCCCATTTTTTTTTTTTTTACACGGATGATGTAAATATTTTTCATACTATCAGTGTAGTTTAGGCAATCTATGAAAATTGGTATTCTCAATAATATGTCCTTGAAGAGGACTTGAACCTCCATGCTCTTTATGACGATATTTTGAGCCCACAATATGTCTAATATCTTGTGTCATGTAGGGAATATATTCTAAAGGTGGATATATTGATTGGTCATGTCACATAGGCCTGAGTTGGACATTCAGTTACTTGAAATTATCCGAAAATACTATGATAAGCAATACTCAGTGACCTGATAAATATTGTAACTCTATTGGGACCCTATTCCTCTTTGAATGGACCGAGAAATAAGTTTGATCATTTATCCTTTTTAATATATATCGGATAATTTAAGAAAAATAAATGATCAAACCTATTTCTCGATTCATTCAAAGAGGAATAGGGTCCCAATAGAGTTACAATATTTATCAGGTCACTGAGTAATTCTTTTCATAGTATCTTATAGTAGTTGGATTGATTGTGTAAATCTTTTTACACTGTTAGTATTTGAACTTAAAATTCAAGGAAAAAGAATAGAAAAAAGCAAAAGAAGGCTTGGATTTAGTATAGTGTGTGGTCCTGATAGGTTTTGGTTTTATTCAACAGCAGCCTATCTAAAAGAAGCAAAAAGGAACAAAAGAAAAATTGAAGACTTCTGCATGGCAAGTTTAATTTGGTAACGTGGCTGGTCACTGATTTTGTAAGCAATTAGCTAAAGGAAAAAATAAATATTTGCATTATATAATATTTTGAACACAAAATTTGGGAAAAGTTCATTCATAAGTCATAATCAACAAAATTGGGCATCCAGTTAAGTAATACAGGGGAGGATAATTTGTGTCTCATATATGCATGTGCATCCATCCTCAAACTTCGTTTTCATGTCTCCTTATCTTTTCCCCCTACTTCTTTAATTTTGACAATAAATTTGGTGGGAAAGTATATGAATTTATTCTATTATATTTTTGGAAAGCCACATGGTAACATTAGACTCAGACCTACTTCGTTTCAACATTTTAAAATAGTTCATCTAACTAATATGTAACGATTGCAATGGTAAAATCTTGCTAATTTTGTGATGAATGGTAAACTAGCCATACAATGTACTAACCAATGGGATAAATATGCTCGCTTATGGAGATATTTTCCTCCAACTTGTTGGATAGCAAGAGCGATTTAGTGTTTTAGCATCCGATTCATACGAATTCAGTATTTTCGATGAGGGATATAAATTTATATATGAGAATTCACTATAATTTCAATAGATATTATATTTGAACCTATAAATTCATCAGTAAAACGAGTTAGGACTTTAAAAAGTCAAACTCATCAAGTTAAATTTTGAGATCTGCCCCTATTGAAAGACTATATAACAACAACATACCCAGTGTAATCCCACAAGTGGGATTTGGGGATGGTAGAGTGTACGCAAACCTTACGCTGTTTCTGAAAGACCCCCGGCTCAAGAAAAAAAAACACGACAAAAAGGGTCAGATAAGAATTGACGAAAGTAATGAAGCCATGGCAAAATAATATAGATAAGCAATATGAAGAAAAGTAACAGTAACTGCAGCAAACTAATACGATACACGAAGTACAAGAGACGGCATATAGCAACAAATAATCGAAGGACAAAAAACTACAAAGTTAATACTATGTCTACTAGTATGAAAGGATACACAAGACAACGCTTTACTACCTACTGACCTTCTACCCTAATTCGTGTCCTCCACAACCTCCTATCTAAGGTCATGTCCTCGGTAAGCTGTAACTGAGCCATGTCCTGTCTAATCACCTCTCCCCAGTACTTCTTCAGCCTACCTCTACCTACCCTGAAACCATCCATAGCCAATCTTTCACACCTCCGCACTGGGACCTCCGTGCATCTCCTGAAAGACTATCTATGTCACGATATTAATTTCTTGTACAAATTATATGCAGGCTAATTAATTCATGTCACTGTGATAAGACCCTTCTAAATATCTTTTCATAGATCACACATGTCCATTTAAAAATCTAATGATTTAAACATCATAGACGGACTCCAGAAGAAAATATCTCTAATGTTTTTGTGGATTCTCAATCCTAAGTCCTCAAAAGTTAAAAAAAATAAAATAAAAAAATAACCGAGTATTTATACTAAACCAAACGAAATTAGCATTCAAAAGTAGCTAGTAGTTGGAGTATATGAACAAAAACCTTTCATTTCTTTCGCTTGTGTAATGAAAACATGATTAAACCAGTTTTGAAGATTAATATGCCAAAAACTATATGGTTTTATGTGTGAGAAAAGAAATGAGAGAATGAATGGATGAACATAGTGCATCAGCTACCGTTTTGATTCTCTTGCACCAACAAACATTAATTTTCTGAGCATATTTCCTCAATAATTGTTGAGACAAGGCGCTGTTTGTTTTCATTATTATAAAATTACATTTCATTTTCGGTCCGAATACGAGGAATTCTACCAAAATCTTCAGTTTTGTCTCACATTAGACGAATATATTAAACGCCAACATCTTCCTAAATTTTTGTTTGGTCACTTTTTTTTTCCGCATAGGATTTCTTCGTTTGTTGAATACTGTACCATACAATATTGTATTGTGAACTTAGCTAATTTTTGGGGGTTGTTGCATTGATTAATTGTTTTTGCCGAAGAAATTAAATATCAATTTTTGTGTCTTTTCTCCATCCAATTGAGATTGAGAGATCTATAAAGAAACTTGTCTTTCAATCAAGAACGTGTCAAACCTCGGGTTTAGCTGGATATAATCAGTATTCTAAACATCACAATCTAGTTTGTTGCTATTTTATTGGTTTTCCTCGCTATGTTTGGTACCCATTTTGGAATTCAACTAATTCAGGTCAGATTTGCACCAAGAAATCCAACTTTGAAGGGTAAAGCGCACCCTACCAAAAATTATCACTTCATGGTCAAGGGTCGAACCCGAGATCTCTGTGCTCTGCCAGTGTTCGCTTGTTTGGTATCTGCTTTGGGATCTAATTAGTCTGGATTTACGTCGAAAAGTCCTGTTTTGAGGGTAAAAAGCTCTCTATTAAAGATGATTTCATATTCAAGATTCGAACCCGAGATTTTTAATTACGGAAAAGAAGTATTTGTCACTCCACAAAATAAGGACAGAAGCTCAACTCTTCAACCTAAAGTTCATTTCATAAGGAGAGTCTTTCATTAGGGCGTTTAAGAGAGTGACACTGGAAATGACCAGCGTAAAATATCTAATAATCCTTTTCCAATTCATTAATATTTGACGAGGACACCTATGTTAATCTTTCCTCGTTCCTTTTTCCTTTTCTTTATTTTTAACTTTCTGGTGAATTGCAAAAAAAACTTCCAAGGAAAAAAGAAAATGATATAACTGAGCCCCAATGTTGAACATGAGGATATAGAGCAGACACGTATTACATCAACCTTCATTTGCTTTCAAGACTAAGATGCCTTCAGGCTACATCTCACTAAAAAGAAAGAAAAGAACTAAATGCAAAAAAAAAAAAAAAAAAGGTACAAAAATACCGTAGTGTGTGACAAAAAGTTTAATTTGCGGGAACATAAATATTCAAAACTTTAATTTAATAGATGCAGCATAGCAATTTTACCTATTATTCTTTTGTGACAAAAAGTTGTAAACTTAACATAAATGTGTGTTTTTGAAAAGAAAATTCAAATATACACCCTGCCCCAGGGGGAGTATCATGGACACAAATGCAATTGTACTTGTTACTGCTAGTATAGTTTTTGACGCGGATTATAAATATATAAATAAAACTTATTAAAATTTCAATAAATATTAGATCTAAATCTGTAACTTTAACAGAAATAAGTTCAGTGTTGAAAATCTTAAAAGTTGAATACATTAGTTTCAATCTTGTATCTGCCGCTGGCATAATATCAATTAAAAACTTACTGGTTACAAATGAAACATTCTCTGAACAGATAGAAAGAATCCTCAGCTTATTAAGCCTTGAGCAAATTGTTGCATTAAAAGAGCAGGCAGAGTTATGGGCACAATAGATGATTTGCTAGTGACTTAACTATGGAAGACCATACTGTTCATGTGCACTGTTTCAAACTTCAAACATGAAAAGACAAACAGGTACCAAATCTGCAGGTACTATCCTGCTCAGGACAAAACTATCAATTATATGTCTCTGTAAAAGAGAATATAAGGAGTTGATGTCTTGAGTCATCATTTGCAAGAAAGGTTTCAAGTGAGGGGCTCAAAGAAAATGTAGGTACATGACGGTGTAAATTCGTATACAACAGGACTATAAAGTCATACAGATAGGTTATTCAATACGTGCTCCTGAACAGTTTTTAGGTTATTTGAATACATAACAAATTGTGCATGAGTTTGGAGAAATTCAACTCACAATCCAGGAGATCTGGATACTGAAATAAGCTTCTGTGCCTTAAAATTGTCAATAACAGATTCGAAGTCACTACGAAGAGAGATCAGGGATCTCTGTCGAAATGCAAAAGCAGCACTAAACTGTTTAATCTCTTCTTCAAGGTCTTTCCTCCTCTTAACTTCGGCATTCAAATCTTCGAATGCCTTTTCGTTTTGGTTAGTAACCAGTTCGAGCTTCTCACTTGAAGAGGAAACATTTTGCATCAACACATTCCTCTCTTCTTTCAAGAGATGAAACTCTCTTTCTAAGCTATTATATCTATCTCTGGAAGCAGCAAGAAGCTGATTATTGGCATCCAACTCCTTTTCCAATTTCTGATACTTTTCCTGGATTGTTTTGATATCTTCATCCAGTTTCTTCTTCCAACAAGCAATCTCTCCACGCATAGTGCAGTCCTTGATCATGTTAAAAACATACACTTAAGAGAAAGGGGGAAAATACAACTATCAAGATGTTTAAGCTAAGACATGATTCCCATTTTGGGTTAAATACTGATGCTCATGGACCTCACAACTTAAATTACCATGAGACTTGAACTTAGCAGATAATATCCCATTGTCAGAATCGAAAAGCATGTAAGAATTAATAAGTGAGACCGTGAGAACTGTGACTGGGCAGCTACCTTATTTTGGGAGCTGAGTGGTGGATTTCCTGAGATTTCATCCTCTGATAGTACAAGTGATGAAATTGTTCTATTCAACTTATCATAAACCTTGATATGTTGCGCTTCAATTGAAGAATTATTTCCAGTAGAGGACTTATCACTGCCCATAGCTTCCGAGAAGTGAGATTCCAAAGTTGCAAAAAGACAAGTACCAATCTCACTTGTTGTAGAGAGCAATTTGGCCACTCCAGATTTGTCCGTACCTAAAAAATTCTGTCCAAAGGACAAGAGAAGGCAGATATTACAAAGAGAACTTCACCAGCCACAGAAATTAGCCAACTTACACTATAAGTAGGCATTACCTGTATAACTGAAAAGACTTCCTTGTATATATCTTTACAAGTTGTCACAGACTCACACAATCTTTGAGGGATCTCACGGATCAAGAGTGCCTCTTGCTGGAGTTCAGATACCTCACTCATGAGCTGTTTATTTACTGATACTTGTTCTGTGTGTTGTCTCTGAAATTTAAAGATTAAAGGATAAGCTGAGAACTTAGTGCAGCATGAAAATAGTTTGTCACTGTTCTCCTCAAATGACTGGTTCTATACTTAAAGTGGTGATGTCACTCAAAATTTAGTCTCTTGAAAAGAACTTGGACCAGGAATGAACAACTCAATCAGGAAAAACATCTTAAACAGTTGAATGTTAAAACAGGTGGTCAGTGACCTGTCAACTAAAGCAAGCATTAAGTAACAAGAAAACGATCTCAAGAGATACCTTAAGTTCATCTCTTTCCTCTGAAACAAGTTCCAGCCGCCTTCTGAGATCCTGTACCTCTTGTTTGTAATTCTCTATTGACAAATCCTGGTAGAAATTCTGATAAGTCTTACAAGCATGCATGGAAAGATTTGTTTATCAAGAATAAGGATTTGCGAAATAATTCGCTGACAATTGAAACTGCAAATCATAATGTTCGATACAGTTAATCCATGTTAACAATTATCAAATGAAAAAGATGATTTCCCCATTCTCTACTCCCTTCTCCCGGAGCGCTAAGAAAGAAGTTACAGATAAAGGGTGAGAACCTGCAGAAACTCGTGCTAATAACTATTTGCTCATCAGATTTGCAAAACATAAAGAAGGGTGCATATATCTTTCCCAGTGTAACTAAAATTAATGTAAAACAAGTTGTGTCCTGCATTCTGTTGGGGAAGAGAGAGTAAACTACACTGGGTCACAATGGCATAACTACTAAAAGCAACTGCAGGACACAGAGTTTTGGTAAGTAGTGAGATTGCAGCAAAAGTGGACTCACTTCATTTTCATCATCGGGTAAAGATGGTTGAATTTTCACTGCAGGAGTCATGTGAAGTGAATCAAGATCAGCAACAAAGCCTTTATTCATTTTCATCCATGTATCTTCATCTGCAAAATTGCTAAAGGCATCTGGCATAGGGCTGTATTCTGCCTGTTGAGTCCGTTGTGATCTCTTAGCAACAAAGGCATTGGGAACCGCCTTCATACAAGGCGTACTAAAAGAATCTTCCTGGCAATTGTTACTGCTACCGCTTTCCTCCTGGTTCTAAGAATAGAAATTGAACTTCAGTACCGTACACATAACAGAAACAGAAGAAATTGTCATTCAAATTAGAGCTCTCAGATAAACAGCATGAGGGAAACCATTATCTACTTTTTGGTAGTCAATTTAAATAGTCAAGTTTATCAGCACGATGAAAGTACAAAGTGCTAGAAAATGAGAAAATTTTATGGTTTACTTTCTCACACATAAACTAAGTAAACACTACGCACAAAGCTAGCAAAAATCCTGTATGTGTGGCTCTCATACACTTCCTTTGTAAAGACGTCATGGAGGACATCTCTTTGTTCTGTCATCTGTGCAAATCATCTTTTTGAACAACGAAGTTTATAACATAAGAGGGGTTCAAAGGACAAGAGGAACAAAGATAAAAAAAAAAATAAAAAAAAAATGCTAAAACCACAGAAATTTCAATGTGAAAGGAGATGGCACTGGTAAAACCTGTACAATATCACTCTCATGTATGGGATGCCTAACCACATACACACAAACCGGAAAACACTGTACTTTAAGAGATGAAAAAGAAACAGGAATTAGGACATGAAATCCAAGCATCTCATTGGGTCATAAGTGGAGTGTCACCTGAAATTTTAAAAAAGAGCTGAGCTCGGGACACAGAGACAAGATAGTCTAAGGAAATCCACAGCAGCAGAATTCACATATCTTACCTGTGTAGCATGCCCATTAGAGTCTGAGGCAGATGCAAGATTACTGAGATTATGGATTTTTTTCTGTTGTTCAATAATGCATTGCTCTCGCTCTTTCTGTGATCTTCTCTCCTCCTCCAACTCCATGGCAAGCTTCTCTCGCTCTAATTCGTACTAATGAAAAAAGAATAAACAGTCATGAGCTAAGTCAATGCAAGATAAGATCAATCTTCTACCTTTAACAAAAACAAAAAAGTAGTCATAGCAAATTACCGTCAGTAGATCATTTCTAAGTTTCAGTATCTCTTGCTCGAGCACCTCGGAATGTGATCCCTACGTAAGAGGTTTCATCCCATATAAGACAACTTTGTGTGACTTGTGAATATGAAGCCTGAGAGACGAGACAATCACCTGAAGTTTCATGCGTAGTTCCTCTATTTCCCTTTTTTGCCGCTTCAATAAGGCTGCATCATTTAGTATCTGCAAAGAAGTTGAACTACAATAAGCCTTGGCTTAAACGTCAAAGAAAGAAGCCAGCAATTAGCTTTGCCTTAAACGTCAAAGAAAGAAGCCAGCAATTAATAAGAAGTTCCATTATTTGGTTTCACTGGGAAGAAAATCTGCAACAAAGGATTTGTGATTTGTAAATTAATGAGAATCTAAACCAGTTAAAGAATACTCTGTACTGCTTGTAGGCAAAGCTCACCTCCCTATTGCTTTAAGCATTGGTGCTCGGACAGATGTTTAGACCACAGTCTGTAGTGTCTATATACCAGAAAATATTAACTGTTGCATCATTTAGGATCTTTCAGAAAAACGAATTTTATCGGAAGGGATTTGTTAAGCCTTGGTTATGACAGTAAAAGAATGTAGTTCCTAAGTGCTGAAATTGAATTGAAGCGTGATTTGAATCTTTGAATGCAAGCTATAGTGTCTTAGCAACTAGTATTAAACTAACCTTATTACAGTAAACCTCTATTTACAGGAACCTACGTGGCCATTTAATCTCATTAAGTGTTCCCTAGAGTGGATCATGAACTAGTAATTACATAAAAAGAATAGTAAATGGAGGCAGACCTCATTCACTTGAACACAGTTGGTGATCCGTTTAGCTCTGCTAGCAAATTGGAGTGTGCCCTTTGATTCCTCTATGTGAACCTGCAAACATGAATTGAGCTCTTTAAACTGATGTCCAGTTGATTCCTGCTGTCTCAACATGGGTAACAATAACTAGGTTACCTCTTCTGGTGCTACTGTGCAAATTATTGAAGTTTTAGCATTGCCACCCAGAGCAGGTTGAAGAATGCGAGTGAGTTTACTGTCACGGTAAGGAATGTGTCCCCTGCTCAAGTACATAATCAGTCACACGTCTGTGCTGTGCATGAACATACATTCAACAGAGGTTTCAAAAACAACTACCTTTGCTTTCCACCTTCACTTAGTTTATTGATAACATTACCAAGGATCATTAGACTCTTGTTAATGTGCTTTCCTTCCTTCAGACGAACTCCCCCAGCTCCAGTTTTGGCTATCCGTTCAGACCCAGCTAAATCTACTAAATTCTAGTTTCAGAGAGGTAAATGTTGACAAATTAGGAAATTAAATGAAGTAAACACTATAAATGAGGGTAAAGGGCAAGAAACATGGAGGACCAGAAAGCTAAAAAGGATAAGAATGTTATGGATTTTGGATTCATGCTCTCCAACCCAATGGGCTTCTTAATCAACTACAACAAATTAAAACCAAATGATATGCATTTACTTCTTTGCACCAAATAAAAACATAAATCAGATGATTCAAAAGAACTTGACATTCATAATGAGTTAATGACCAAGAAAAAGATAGTTCAACAACAAAAAGTACAAATTTTTTAAGAATTTTCGAGATTCTTTGAGAGAGATATTACTCTTCTTGTAATCAATTCTAAGAATTTTTATATTAAAACCACCCTAGGAATTCATATGGAATAATAAATTGCTTCCAGAGAACTTGAAGAAATGAATACCAACCAAAACAGAGACACGAACAGCATCATCAGGATTATGCTTTCCTTTGCTTTCAATTACCTGATTACAGAAAAGCAAAGGGAAAAGAATCACTCAATATTCTCATATAATAATTGGAGTCAATATGCATTAGCATTCAGTGGAAACATGACCAATTTACAGTTGACTCAAGATTATTACCATCCTGAAGATGGTGTGAGATCTACTGCTTCTAACGTTCATGTTAGTTTCACCAAAATGCCTGTTAACTGCAAAATTTATTGCCACGTGTATTGAATGGGTAACACAGATAAAAAGAGTATCTACAATAATTATAATAATCAATAAAAAGTAAACTAGTTCTGCAGAGAAGAGTGTCATGTATTATTGTTCATGATGTCAAACCTTCTCCTCGCTGAATGAGCTCAAGTACTTGCTCAGCATCATTTACGATTTCCTCCCTCAGTCCTGCAACAAAAACTCCACGCTGGAAGATAATATATATTAAGTTTTGTTGACATCAAAATAGACTTGTGAAAGTATATGATGTACTGTCCAATCCATAACTTACATCCAAACTTTCATGAATCTGCAGTTTCTGGTTCTCTACAGCAAAAAGATCATTAATGTCTTCATTGTAGATTTCCATATAAGAGACTCGAATCAGAAACTCCCTATTAGTCGTCTGAAAAAACAAGAAGTAAAGTAAGTGAAAAAAAAAAGGAAGCTTTATTAGCAAATGCCAGTAGGAACATACAAGAACAAAAGCTGGAGAAAAAGAATACAATTATTCTACTGATAACAGAAGTTATTGTAATTATTCTACTGATAACAGAAGTTATTGTAACAAATTAAAAAGTAAATAATACCATCTCAATTTTCTGAAATATCTCATTGACTGCACGCTGGATGATTCCTGGATCATTCTGAGTGCCGTTCATAGTAAAAGTTTTACCACTACTGGTCTGCCCATATGCAAAAGCAGTTCCTGAACAAAATTTCAGCTATAACATAAGGACCTTTTGAGTTGAGGAAAGTGTATTTTCGAGAGAATTTTCACATTAGACTAACACAAACACCATCTCTTCTTTAAAGCAGAAATGTTATTTCCCAAAACTAGGATTCAAAAGACTACATAAGGGATTAACTTGTTATGAAAATACTTAACATAAACTCAAAGCAGCAAAACTGGTTCAATGAATTTGTGAATTCTGCAAATGTTGATCAACAGATAACACATTCATTATGTTCTACCGTATTTTCCCACTGAAATTGACAAATTTGTCTACGTGGGGTTAGACGTCAGTCCTAAGTCTTTCCAAATAAATTAAAATTTTGGCTCGCTATTCATTATAACCTCCGAAAATGTTATAAAAATCTGTGTTATAACAATCCTTAACATAAAGCTCAAAGCAGCAGAACTGGTTCCAATGAATTTATGAATTCTTCAAATGTTGATCAATCGATAGCACATGGTTTATGTTCTGATGTATCTTCCAACTGAAATTGACTAATTATTTAAGTGGAGTTACAATAGACCCTTGTGGTCCGCCATCCCCAGGACCCGCGCATTGTGGGAGCTTAGTGCACCGCGCTGCCCTTCATTTAGCTGTCAGTCCTCACTCTTTCCAAAAAAAAAAAAAAAAAAAAAAAAAAAAAATAGAGTTGGTATACTATTCCTTATAACCTCCCGAAATGTTACCTTTAAGCAAAACAATGAAGTTAACTAAAGCAAAATTGTACTAAAATAAACGCAGCTACAATTGCCTCCAAAGCAAAAGCAGGAAAAAGAGCTCAAACATTAAACCAAAAAAAAAAAAACACAATTCACATACCATTGAAACCTTCAAGAGCAGCATGAATAACATCCTTAGTAAGTAGGTCATAAACCCTAGCATTCGAACAATCCTGATCGAACACATGATCTGTCAAATCAACACTCAACAGGTCAAATTTTTACTTCAAATTCACACACATATCTAATCACAGAGAGACGGAAAAGTTTACGATACCAAATGTATAGGAGACACCGGAAATAGGAGTGCCGAGAGACTTGTGTAAGGAAATGCGATTGTCTTCAACCTTCCAGAAGGTTCCATTGAAGTTCTCGTCGTTACACCGAGCAGGTCTAACTCTCACTGCTACACATACCTTCTCCATTGGAATCAAGCTGGATCTGATTGGGTTCAGAGAAATTGGGGATTTTACAAGTTTGAAAACGGCTATGGGCGGGGTTTTATTTGAATCATTTTTTAGTCGTTGTTGGTTTGAATTTGTTTTTTTGCTTTTACAGAAATGTCCTTGTTCCTGTCTTGAATTTACAAGTTATTTTGATGGGCTGATTAAAAGTGTAATTATGTTTTTGGGCCTGTGGACCGACATTCACAGTCCGATGAATGAGGTCCAGAACGCGATATGGACCGAATCACCCAACGGATTTAGCTGCTCTCCATTTTTCATTCTGTTTTCCCAAAATTCTATATTAATGTGTCATATTTGTTTAAAAAAAAAAAAAACCAAAAAAACCCTAAAAAAAAATTATTGTATGATATTTGAAGGGAATGTTCAAACTCCAAGAATTAATTTGTTAATTCTGTAATATTAAAATGAAATAATATTGTTTTTGGCAGGGGCGGAGCTATAGTGTAACGTGGGTTCGGACAAACCTAGTAATTTTTTTGCAGACCAGGTATTTGCATTAGAAATTTTAGTAAATATATGTAACTATTAGGTGCAAACCCATATACAAAACCAAAGAGTTGGTTCAGCGGTAAGAAAGTCCTCGTGTCTGTCTTAAGCGGTTACCTTATATTTTTTTTTTCTAAGAAAACATAATGCTGCATATATGTGCAGATTTTCTTTTAAGACTTTAATAACAATTTCTTTTCTTCCCTATACATTTTTCTCAACAATATATATAATTTTTTTTTTAAATATTATTTTTTAAAAACAAAACATAAAATTGAAACTTAGAAAAAGCAAAAATCACGTTAACGTTTATATTTATATAGTGTTTTAGTGGTTCATTGTTTTTTTTAATATATATTTACGGGTACTCGTTCATTAGTTTGGCCGTGATTATATATTAGCTTGAGATCGTTGTCCCGTCTTAAAATTTTGAACCCACAAACCTCAAATTAAACAAATCCCGCCTCTGATTATTCTCTAGTAATGTGAAAACACTGTAAATGTATTGTTTTGTTACATATCACATGGTATCTCTTTTGAATTCCAAGATAACTATTATTGGAGTTTCAAGTTCTACAAATCAAAATTGGCACAATGTGTTGGAGTTTAAATAAGTCTTGCTATGTAAAAGTGAAACTCCAAGATTATTTATGGTAAAAATCCTCTAGTTCAAACGAGCATTGAATTGAAGGTCCAAGTGGAACTCAATTTTTTTTTTCCTTGAATTCAAAATGGTGCAAGTGAAACTCCAGAAAATGTTCAAAATGGTGTAAGTGAAATTTTGTATAAAAACTCCATGACACTGTATTAGAGTTCTCTAAGAAGACAATTCAAACTTCTTGAATCTTCACTGAAGTTTGAACTAATAGGTTCAAACTCCAGAAAATTCTTTGAAGTGTGAACTGCACATTTCAAACTCTATGAATTTTTCAAACTTCTGCACATTGTTGGAATTTCACATGTAAAATCTTTGAAGTCTAACAAATTGTACTAAAACTTATTTTATCTTTTGATTAAGGATATTTTTGTTCAAATTTTATTTACGCATAGAAAGGCCTAAATTTTTGGATAAGTTTGAGACGCTGTCAACAACTTGATCAGCAATCCAAAAAGTAATTATTTTGCCAATATTTTCCGTCAAATTGCTCTATTGTACTATTATCTGCCTAAATCATTTATTTTTTCTTCAACATTTTGGTCCATGTGAGACTTTTCTTTTCTTTTTTTAAAAATAAATAAATATCCTCATGGGTCCATGTGAGGTTTTCATAAAGGTTAGAACCTTAATACTAGAGTAGGGCTCGATTGCTTTTCCAAATAAGATAAAATAATCTTAGCATAAATAAAATACAATACGGTTGCTCTTGCTCTCTCTGCATTATGAGTACAACACTTGTTTCATCACTTGGATTTTTCCCTTTATAACTTGAACAATAATATATGCACTTATATTATTTATGCATGATAGAATATGAAGTACGTTGTATAGTTAAAATTCTTGATCATAAACTGTGAAGTTATATGCTTAACGGCTGGTAATGCCGCTAATTTAATTAAGTAAAATTGGACATTAGTTCAGTCAAAATAATACATAATTGACATGACTTTGGACTAGTTTGATGAAGACTACAAGAAATTAATAGGTTAGGTAGTCTTGTATAGCCCGACACCTTTTAACAAGCTAAAGGAAAATTAAAGATAATTCCCCAAATTCTTCTCAATCTGTGGACCAAACGAGTGAACAAGAACTCATATACTTCAATTTTCTTTAATATTTTGTTTTATTTTAAATTAGTGAGGAGAGACATACTTTTATTACTAATAACAATGAGCCTAATTAGAAGCATCTTCAAACCCTGCGAAAAGTTGCATTATCCCTAGGAAAAGTGCAATATTATCACAACAAAAAAGAAAATGAGAAAAAGGCAAAGCAAAAGAAAGAGATCACACAAATCACTGACGTACAAACTAAAGTTTTTTATATTAATAAACAAAGAGACACACACATCTCTGTTGGTATGATCATCTTTATTAGGTGATAATGATAAATTCAACTTTGCCACTCAACTCTTCTCTCAAACTAGTCAAAAAGGAGGAAAAAATATATCTGACACTTTCAAGAACTTTCTTTGATGAGGTACCAAAGAACTTGGAAATGAAGAAAAAGACTGACCACAAAATTATTAAGGCATGGCCCATTTTATGATTATTTAACACGTAGCTCCCCTAGAAATTGGAAGGAAATAGCAGCCGAAAAGGCCAAACGTTGATCATTTTAAGATAATAATAATAATAATAATGTTAATTACTACTAATTTCATGAAGCTAAAATAACCTTTTTTTTAAGTAGGTTCGAAGACCGTCTTATAATAAGGTGTCTTAATTCTATCATTGACAGATGTAGATTATGCGCTACGGGTTCAATCAAACTCAGTATTTTTTTATTTTTTTTTATGACATGGGAACCCGGCCCGCTCTGCCTTTTGGGTGCGCACAGTGACAGAAACCAGAGCCTTTCTGTCAATAGCTCGCAAAACCACACAGGAGCGGTAAACCGCACTAAATGCAGCCTCGTGCGACGAGCTCGACCTGTAGCGCAAATCCCCCTTGTCGTTAGCGGGGATTCGAACTTTGAGACTTATTATGAAAGTCCCATGCTCAACCAACTGAGCCACCCTTGCGGGTAATCAAACTCAGTATTTTTAATCTAGAACATGAATATGAACGTGAAAACACCAAATTTTTAACAAATAACCCATAGTTATTTCAGTACTAAGAATTTTCAAGGCTGAATCCATCAAATTCAAATTATGGATTCCTCTTGGTGACTTTAATATGATCAGGGGCGGAGTTAGGATTTCCACTGGTATGGGTTCTGGATTTCAGAATGACGACTTTCAAATACTAATTACTGAGTTCTAAATTCACTTTTTATACATTTTAAATAAATTCTTAACATAAATACACTGTTTGAGCAAAAGTCATTGAGTTTGATTAAACACGTAACTGAATTTCTATTGTACAGGATTGGTTTAAAAAGATTAGGGGTCATTTGGTTACCGGGATTAAGATACTAATTGTATTTATCCATGGTTTAGTTTCTAGTTTTAGATAATACTGGCACAAACTTTATCAAAAACCGTTATACTCTGAATTATTTATCCCATATAGGAGATTAGGAGGTTCGATTATAATTTCTAAAGTATAATTATGAGATAACTTTATGTTGAATCAAACGATCTTAGGGTACATATATGATTGATAACTAATATAATCGTGGAATTTGTGGCCTTTGTTTTCCTCTTTGACTATACCAACTTTTCTTTCCTTTTCTCTTTGGACTGAGGAAAAATGACGAGATTTGATGGGGGCAACAAATCTGTTTCCATCCATGGAGATAACCTTCATATATGTTAGTGGTACGTTAAAGAAAATCATACAAAATCTCCTTGTACATGCATGCAAATATATTCATTCATTTTGATCTATGTAACATTGAGAGGAAATACAATGTATAAACCTATTGTAGAAAGATGACTCTTCCACTCAAGCTCTTAAAATAGTTTAATTTTTTTACTTTTTGGTATATATACAACAACAACCCAGTTGAATCCCACAACGTGAGGTCTGGGGAGGGTAGAGTGTACGCAGACCTGACTCCTATCAAGGTAGGACGGCTGTTTCCGAAAGACCCTCGGCTCAATAGAAAGCATAAAAGCATAACAAGAGGTCAGATAAGGCCAAGAGATTCAAAGCGATATGAAAATGTAAATAACTAAAGCGACTAAGCCATGATGAAGCAATTTGTAAAGGAGCGAGGCTATCACGGATAAAATAAGATAATCAAAGTACGGATAACAAATAGTAAAGAAATCAAAGCACAAATGTGACTACTAATATGAAAGGATAAACGTTACTATCTACTAGCCTTCTACCCTAATCCGAGTCCTCCATACCCTCCTATCTAAGGTCATGTCCTCGAAGTCAGAATCGCGCTATATCCCGTCTAATCACCTCTCCCCAACACTTCTTCGGCCTACCCCTACCTCTTCTGAAACCATCCATGGCCAACCTCTCACACCTCCGCACTGGGGCATCTGTGTCTCTCCTCTTCACATGTCCAAACCATCTCAATCTCGCTTCCCGCATCTTGTCTTCCACCGAGGCCACTCCCACCTTGTCCCGGATAGCCTCATTCCTAATCCTATCACTCCTGGTGTGCCCACACATCCATCTCAACATTCTCATCTCGGCAACTTTCATCTTTTGAACGTGAGAGATCTTAACTGGCCAACACTCCGCCCCATACAACATGGTCGGTCTAACCACCACTTTGTAGAACTTGCCCTTAAGTTGTGGTGGCACCTTCTTATCACATAGCACTCCGGAAGCGAGCCTCCATTTCATCCACCCTGCCCTAATACGATGTGTGACATCATCGTCAATCTCCCCACTGCATATGTGATTATTAATGGTACGATATAGTTTCTAACTTTCTATTAAAGTTGAAGCTGTTTTGTTTACACGGTAAATTTTTGAACATTAATTCTAGTTCAAACTTCAAACTAATCGCAACTTTTATAAGGAAAAACAAAAATTTTGTGTGCCGACAAATACAATACAATATAAAGGTTTTAAGATGACTAACAAATTTCAGTGTCAAAACCCAAAAGGGGAAAAGAACACGTTTACAATAAATTACTAATTCGGGTATTACAAAAAGTGATCTGTTCTAAAGACATCACTATTATTCAATCTATTTTATTTTATATGATGTTTTTTTAGTCGGTTCTAAAAGGAAAAACATCGTCCTATATTTGAAAACTCTTTAATTTTAAACTTCTCATTTTATTCTCAATGACATTCTCTTATAGTCAAATGCCATTGCATATTTAAAACATCAATTATAAAGGTACTTTTGATATGTGCTTATTTAAGATATAGTTAAATAAATAAAAGCGTGTGTTTTTCCTAACAACTTAAGCTTTTAAATAAAATATACTATCGCACAGTTCCACATGACGATATCATGAGCAGGCAGAGGCCCTGAGTTCAAATGTCGCTACCCGTTATAAAAAAAAACTCACGTATTTAACTCATAAAAAAGAATCAGGCTCAGGGGTGAAAAGGCGAGTTGATAATATAATTAAACAAAAAAAAAAAAAAATCTAACAACCTAAACTTTTATATAAGATGATTACACACTTCAATAATGCTAAAAAAAACTTTCTTTCTTAATTTTCGTGTCGCATAAAACATCTGCCATATAATGTGAACAGAATAAGAATGAAGGATTCTTGAGCAACCACTTGGCTGCAAATCCAATACCCCGAAAAACAAATAAGTGGGCGTTTGGTCGTGCCATGGTTTGATGGTTTCAAACCCGTTTGGACATGCGTTTGGAACCATGGTTTTAACTTTTTAAAATATAAAATTTAACCCATAAGTTTATATTTTGTAAAAAAAGACTCATAAGTTGGTAGATTTTTTTAACAATTAACCCATCAATCATTTATCAATCTCATTAACTTACACCAAATTTTATTTATGTTTACCAACCTTTAATTTTTGTGAAAAAAGACCCATAGTTTAATTTTATTTATTGAACTAAAATTTGATCAATTGATGTTGTATTTTTAGAAAGGTCTTCTAGTATTAATTTTGAGCCGGTTGTTATGAATTAGCGTATTAATTTTGTCATGAACTATGACTTGCTCATTTTGTAAGATTGTATAAGAATTGAGAATGTTTTGATAGTTTTCACAACTTGTGGAGTTTTTGTGTTTATAAAAGAAAATACTTCTTAAAATATCCAAGTTGCATGTCCAAACATGGTTTCAAACCATGTCCAAACGGGGCCTAAAGCTAGATACTTTAGCTATCAAAAGAATATATTTCAAATGACGGACTAAACTCTACAAAATAAAATAATGGGTGGTGTTGCATTCATATATGGGAGAAATTTCAAGAGCCTACAAGTTTACAACGTACTATGCTATATTTTATGAAGATTTTTCCACCAATAATTCTTTACACGTTGTGATCAGTAGAACAGGCAGGCAGAATAATATTCTATTTTAGGCAGCAAGTTTGTTTCCTAAAATGTTTTCTACGGTGTAAAATCATGATAAGAAGTGGGAAATTAAAGGAGGAGTCACTGTGGCACATCGCAAGTTTAGATACGTTGTTGACAAGTATACATGCGGTAAATATATAACATTCAACTAGTGTTTATATTCCTATCTAGTCTATTCTCAAGGTCTTTGTCAATTTGGTACGTTACCCAAATACTCTTTACTTGTGAATTGTGACACAACATTAATTTTAAAATCTTTAGTTGATAAGTAAATACCCTAACTTTTCCATCAATTGACAACTTACAACTTACGTTCATAATTCTTTGTGAGGACCATGCAATTTAAATAATCAAAGTTTAATATATCCACAAATTAAAGCTCTGGCTGCAAACAATGCGGCTTAGCATCTGGCCTGATCACTTCGTTAGAATTGTAAAAAATGGATAAAGAGAAGATACTTAAAGTTGGACAAATTCAGCATTCATATATCTTTCATTTACATCTTTCACTGTCTTAAATTGAGTATTCTACTTTGTTTTGCCTAAGTCAAATTCAAAATCCATGTGGAGAATTTTAATACGTTCAAATCGTAAATATTTGTGCGAGTTGCGTATTCTATTTTTATTTTGAGTTTAAGTTTCATTTTATATGAATATAATGGTCATGTTTTCCAATTTCTTTTACTAAAGTAAGTTTGTGAAGTAACTTACAGAGGTTTATAATCCACAATGAAGAATATTCCAATGTAAGGACAGACATATATACAATTTACTATCCTAACAACGACATGTGTTTCTACGTACCTCCGCTAAAGAGTCCCATAAAACTAGCTAAGCATCCAAGTAATTAACAAGTAAAAGGTTGCGGTGGAGAGAAAAATAGTATTTTATACTTAATTAGTGTTTTTGGGTAAGAATCTTGTGTATATATAGAGTCATCTTTGGTAGAAAGCGTTCCATAAGTGGACTTTCCAACAAAAATATAAATCAATCAGGTCGTATTGAATATCGAGTGAAAAAAAATAATTAAGCAGCTATGTTGCCACCCCAAAATTTAAATTCTTCCGGAATAAAGGGTCCCTTTCGGAGGATCCATCATCGGGGCGAACTAGCATGACAAATACATATTCAAGAAATTAAGTAATTTTGGTCCAATCCCTATATATATATATATATATATATATATATATATATATATATATATATATATATATATATATATAAAAGCAAACTATAAACTTCAAATCCAAAACTCACCAAGTTCAAATCCTGAATCCGACTCTGTATATGATCGCCAGTTTACAGTTTCTTCCTATTATTGCCGCATAACTTTATTTTCTTATCACCAAAGGATTCAGAAAAAGAAACAAAAAATAAAAAAGCAATGGCGATGACTGATCGATGCTATATGTCAATTTGTTAATGCATCTAACAGATCTTCCATTTGCATGTACGATGATTTGGTTGCCTAATTTGTTAAAGCTTTTGTGACATAGTTTTGGGTAAAACGTAAGAAAAATAAATGGTTAATAAACGGTAAAAAGCTGCCATCTTTGACTTTCAGATTTGAATCAAATCTAGCTAGAGGAGTAAAAAAGTAAAGCTCTAATTATATAATCTGTGAAACAATACGGGGCCATCAGTATTCAGTCAGTGTCCGTGTGTTTTCAAAAACAGCGAGAATCTGTCCTTAATTAACCTGAATCTTATTTAATTTGTCTTTAATTAATGAATACTTCAATTGTTAATCGCTCTTTAATCTTCTTGCTTGTCTCGATTGTTTTTGCTTCAAATATTGAAAATAATGTCTTCTTGTAATCGACGACATTGTTAAATCTAATTCGTTTCTTGAGATTAAGTTTAAGCTAATATTTTTTGATATACTTTAGTTATTAAGAATAACAAACCGAAAAGCAAGGGCGGGGCTAACATGAGAATTTGGAAAGTACTGGTTTAGCAGGACCAATAATTTTGTTTCAAACCTTATATATTTGTTGAAAAATTCACTGAGCATGTACATGTAGTAATAAACTTCAGAACCTATAACTTCAAATCCGAAACTTGTAAACTTTGAATTATGGATCGGTCTCTACCAGAAAGAAAAACATAGACGCACTAGTTGGGTAGAAATTATCACTAATAAAAAATGAATGAGCATCATTGCATCTTCAATTCAGAAAGTAAGCATTACTTATCTTACGTGCTTTTGTCTTTATTAAGGTTTGGAGTTTGGGAATGTGCATGCACCAGTCATCATACTTAATTCTTGATTACAGAGAATTTAAGATAGAATCATAAGTAGGCGTAGCATTATTTATACTTGGTCTGTTTAAGTGGAAAGCACAAGTGTTATGCCTGTAGATAAAGAACAGACAATTAAAGCCAGCTTTTGTGGTACGTAGTCTCATCCTCAATTTAAGTGTTCGATCCTCGATTCTGTATAAATTAATTCAAAAGATATCAAATTCTCAAAACTAATAATGTACTAATTAAAGCCAAATTTTGTGGTAGTTTCTCCCTTGATTTAAGTGAATACATACATTAATTAGAGGGTAGTATATATGATATTGTACCATGATTATATTCTTCTTGTTCTTTTTTTTTGTCTTATTTCATAAGCATACATGCTTAAATGGAACGACATACATATGTAGCTGACTCCAATTTTATTGAAATTGAGACACAATTATTGTTAATTTATAATCGCAGGGAACATTACACAAAGAAGCTAGGTTTATATAGTTAAATGAATGTGGGTAATGTTGGAGAAAAATTAAAGTATAATAATATTTTGATTAATTAACATATGTGCATCTTTGTAACTTTATCACAAAAAGGGGGACTTTTACCTTAAAGCTTTATGCATGGATGCAAAATCAGGTATATAACTAAACACCCTTTCAATTCCAAGCGGGAACAAATATATATATATATAACCGAACAGCCGGATAAAAGAGGAAAGCATACTGCTTATATTTACATTCATGATAAACTACAATCTTAACTTTAATTTACAATGCCTTTTCCAACTTAACCCTAAAAAGCTTATATAATAGTACCAAAGTAAACAACATAAATATAGAAATAGACAACATACAGGCTAGACGTAAGACTTTGTTTGGTTAGGCGTAAAGATGAAAATATTTTCTAGACTATATATTGACACATAAACTATGAGACTATTTACGCCTTGTCAAATATAGCCTTAACCAAACTAATTAACTGTCAAGGACCTCATCCAAAATCCATATATCCCACGCTAAATGGACCACCTTTTCACTATTCCCCTCATTTTCCATTTTTAACACTTCATGCACGTGTATAATAGAGCGAGTCATCCACAGACTGATGGAGCAATGAGAAGAAGAACGTAAAAAGAAGATGGAGAACACTTTAGGATTTCTTGAGAGATGATCGTGACGATGATTTAACTTTTTTTTTTTTTTTTAATTTAACTTTAATAATGAAGTTTATTGGAGCTGCATGGGATGCAAGATTTGACATAAACCGGCTAGTTGTTGTTGAAGGACAATAGACTCAAGCATAAGCCGGTCCGTTTCACTTTGAGCCGCTTGACAATGATGAGTAACTACACACAACCGGTTCTTTAATTCCCGGTTTTCGACTTTGAGCTGGTCCACTTGGTTCTCGAGGTTATCTATGTGCAATTTCTTTCGAAATCTGGACCGTTTAGCTGACTCACGGTTCGATATCTTTCTACGTCGTTTCCTTTCTTCTAAGGAAAAAACCGACCAGGTTGTTTCTGAACCGGACGTAGACTGAACCGGGATTTCTGTTTGTAAAAGAGATAATATGTCATCGATATCACTAGGTGAAAGAATGACATCTTCAAGAACGGGAAGATGATCTTCAAACATCATGATGATAATAGTATTTTTTGGAAGTGAACCGGAGAAAGAAAGGAAGGGGAAAAGGGAAGAAGTAAGGTGCATGAGAAGAGTATTTATGGAGGGAAGAAGAATGATATGTGGGATCCATTAAAGATTGCACTTTGTAAAGTGTGGGCATTATCGTCCACCAAATTAAAAAGTTACTCATATGTCTTTTGTATTTTAAGGGGAGAGAGTATTATTTACCTTTTCTCTTATCTCCGGTTTTGCCTTTTTCTTAAAGGCTTTTTTTTTTTTGTTAAACTTTTACTTTTCATATTTTCACTAATGTCATGATTTGTGGTTAGGTGATGTCGGCATCGAACCAATTAGTGCAGCGTAGGGATGCCAACATGGTGAAGCGGGACAAGGAGTTTTTTTTGGTACCTTGAAAATGTTAAATTAATAAAAAAATTCATAACCTACACGACTTATAGAGTTAATTCCCTAAAAAGTCATCCATATTTTGACAATTGCCTCCTAATATTAATTTTGTTTCTTTTAGATATAAGATAGTTTTAAATTTTTATTAGCCTAACTATTAATATAACAATCCTAACAATTTTCGGGGAAATAACTGTTATCAAACATTGTTCACATAATTAAGTTATAAAAGGGTAAATTTGAAATATATAGATTTCTAATTATTTAAACAAGTTTGGTTACAAAAATTGAAATAAGGGATGTTAGTGTAAATATCTCAAACCACCAGGAAACTAAGTGTTATCAAGATAAATTTGGAGGGAGGTCTTTGAAATTATTTCATAAATTTATTACTAAAAAAATAAAATTTTAATGTGACGTGACATGACATGCCAACTAGGAGAGAAAGAGGGTTTTGTAATGTTTAGTATTTTTTGAGGAAAATGAGAATAGTTAAGTGATATTCTAGTCCTAAAAAAAATAAAAGTGATATTAAGAGGCAATTGTCAAAATATGGGTGACGTTTTAGGGAATTAAATCCGACTTATATGGCAATATAGTCAGAAAATTGAATCACAACAAGTTTAATTTTTTTTATTGTCAGAGTAGTTATGACAATCAAAGATAGCTTCTACTTCTCTCTCTCACTCAAGATACAAATCTGGATTTCTTATTCCCTTAAAATTTTGGATTACTCATCTTGATGCTACTTATTTTTATTTACAGCTCGCGCGTGCTCATGGTTCTCTATACCTAATTTGTTGATGAATTTATTTAAATTCATCCTCAAAATCCCCCAATGTCTCCTTGTTGCATATAAGGAGCTTGGACTTCTTGCCTCCTAAGGGGTCTCATATTTTGATTAGCCATCTTTAGTTTAGTCAGGAGAATAAACTCTATTTCCTTGGACGTATCTTCATAGATTAAGAGATCTTCTGTATGCTTGTAGATGGTTTCTCCCTTCAAATATATTTAATAGAGGCTTTGTTCACTTTCAATGATTAGTTACTACAATTTTCGATAATAGCATTAAGAGGATACACAATATATCCTCATCGCTAATAAATTTACAGCAAGTAAGCCATCAGTTTTCACTTCTGAATTCTTATATCTCCTTTTTCTTGTCTAATTTGAGGCCTTATTTGTATTTGGGGCAGGGTTTGAAGTCTTAGCAGAGTGGGATAAAGAAAATCTTAAGCGGTGGGACAGAGTGAATTTTTGGAACTTATTGTGGAAGTTTATATTTTCAATATTACCTTTTACTACTACAACAAGATTCTATATTCTTTTCATTTATGTGTAAAACATGAGTTACGTACCTATTTCTTAATTATTTGGCATTTAACTTTTCCTTTAAATGATACTAATTAAAACAAAAATATGAATAAATTATAAATGTTAAACAGTGTATTGAAATCGACAAGATTGAACCCCATCTTCACATCAAGTTTAATTTCAACGGTTAAATCATACAGGTACATACTAGTGGGGTTTGCTCGGGATTATACGTATAGAATATTCTGTTTCCTTCTTTCTTCTTCTTTTTTTCCCTTCTTTTTGGAGAACGAACACAAGTAAGAAAGAGATCTACGAATCAAAAAGGAAATTATAGCCATCCCATAATGCTGGTACTTTGTGTCTTTGTCCCCCAAGTCTTTTATTCAAGAGAAAAAACTTACTTACAACTGGTATTTATACCAAATCATTTTAATAGACTAAAGTTAAGTAATAAATTGTGGTAAGGGTTGTATTAATCAACTATGTTTAAACAACAATAAGTTAATAACATTCAATATAGAAGAAATAAACAAGTCATGCATTCATTATTTGGGTTATTAAAATTAAAAGTAATAACACACCAAAATTAGTGAAAAATGTATATATCAATAGTAAGTCTCAGTTATTACCAAAAAAAATAGTAAGTCCCAGTCCCTAACTGGTTCAAGTCTACTAGAATGAAAAAAGATTCATGACAAAACTTTTATCTCGTTGCTAAGAGTTCGAATCCCCACATTGTAATCCCCTGCCCCCTTATATAATAAAAACAAATTTTAAATTAAAATAAATAAATTATATGTATAATAACCAATATCTACGCCGTAATCATAATTAACTGGTATCATCTATATGATTACTTGCTTCTTCTTTCTTGCTCTTAATCAAGCACTCTGAATTAATTTCGAGTTGTACTTTCAGACAACGACCTTTTTTGTGAAATTATGTTGACATTTTGTCATGTTCAATCATTATAATTAATATCATGTTTACATATATTGTACATAAATGTCTACATATACATACACCACCAAATGATGTGGTGTAGAATGATGTATTCTCCTCCTTTAACCGTATCGAATCGGGAGCCTCGAGCATTTAAAAAAATCCCAGTAGGGAGCGCTTTCTCCCGAATGAGGCCCACGCGCGCGAATTCGAATATACGCCTCTAATGCGATGCATCGATATCGAGTGAGAAATCAAAAAAAAAAAAAAAAAAAAACATATACATACAAATATATATGAATAGATAGATACAAAATGTGTACAAGTCTATGATGCTCGCTCGTTCCTTACTTGCTCCATTTACAAATAATAATAGTAATATGGTATTGGTAAGTTGAGCTTTAGGCTTAAAATAGTCGACTTAAAAGTAAGAGTTATATCATATATGCATAGAATTTTGTGGAAGGACAGGTGGCCCCTTGGGGATAGGTAGGCAGTTGATGGTGATTGATCCTTTGTAGTACGCTTTTTTCACTGTAGTGGGGTTGTTTTCGTAAAAGAGAAAACCAAAGGGCGTAGAAAAATGAAAAGGAAAGATTAGCTTAATGACGAAGGATCAGACCAAAAACAGAAACAACAAATGAGATTACAGAATTAATAAAGTAGAGTCAAGTCATTGCCTACCTTGTTCATGTGCTAATTCAGTAGACGAGTAAAGCTATTACAGGTTAATTTTGGACACCCATGTGCCTTTGTGTTTTTTGTTTTTTTAATCTAAGCATTTTGTCCTCTCGTGGTTTGAAAAGCCTGCCATTTTTAGTATAACTTACTTTCCTGTTTAATCTCGTAGCATGGTTTAATTCATTCTTAAGTTTAAACAACATTAGAAAGAAAAAGTCATTGGAAGTTCGTACTTGCATGCGTGTTTAACTTTTTAAGTTACATATATCGTTAGCGTAAGAAACTTTTATATCATTAAATTATCTTTTATGGATTGTAGCATATAATTTATTTTATTTTCAAAATTATAAATCTCACATTATAAAGAGGCTTGCTTGTAGATATTCTTTGAGTGACCTATGAGATTGGGTATATTTTTTCTTACATTGATGATATATAAAACTTAACTTTAACTTAACTTTTTTGCATTATATTCTTGAAAATTGGATTACCAACAGTAACAACTGAATTGCGGTCTTTGGTTATTATCTTAAATAGAGTTAACAAATCGAAGGAGGCTACAATATCAAGGTGACATGATGATTCGAAATTTATGAAACTCTATATTCGGAATAGATGAGCTAATTATAAGATTTTCGTCTAATCTTACCATCCCAAGCATATAGATTCTCCCGACTGTGACCTAGTGGTTAACAAAATGAGAAGACAATATAGGATCATTTGAGCTTCAAATTTCAAGGGAGACCAAAAAATAGGTGAATAGGGGAGACCAAAAAATAGGTGAATTTTTTTTCATCTGTCTAAGCTTTGAGTAAAAATTCACCTACCCCTGTCACTTGGGTATTTATATCTTGTTACTGGGTATTTATATTAAACTATACTAATTATACTAATTTTACCTAAGCCTTGCCGTTTACGCCGAGTAGGAGTAAGTTTTTATGAGAAGATAGCAGGTACCAAATGAATGATAATCAAAGTGCGTTCAAGCTGAGCTGAACATCATTGTCATAAAAGAACCCCAAAAAGATTCTCCCCATTGATAAATGCTCAAATCGGACTTGTCTATCCTTTCGTCATAACTCTTAACATATCCTAATTGTTGATTACCCCTCTTGTGGCGTACACGTTACGTTTGGCTTTGTAATTGCTACATAAAGCTGATCAAACATAAAATGCATGATCATATGTGGTTTGTTGTTTCCTTACTCTAAATCAGTTTTATAATCTTGTCCGACAAAAGGAGAGCTTGTCTTTGTATGTTAGATTTCATTAGCACTAGCCACTAAGTAAAGAGACCATAACAAATGATTAAGTTAATTTAAATTAATAGATTGAAGAATATTCCCCATCCAAGGTCAGTTTTTCTAGTTGGGGAAGTTGAGGTAGCTTTCTTTGTTGGCAGTTATTTCCTGTTTTGTCATGTTAGAAAACCCATTATAGTGGAGGCTAACATGCAGTCTGGCTTGGCTCTCTGTTACTTTGTTATCGTCCTTCATTTTGTAGATAAAGTAAACACTGGCACTTGCCCCCATTATACTATAAAACTTTCCTCTTTTCCCCTCAATAGTTTCATAGCTAGGTAGTAGTAGGTTCCATGTGATTCGGTACGATAAAGTCATAAAAATAGAGCTATCAATTACTTGTGATCTTACTTTCTCTCTCTGTATTATCTTGGGACAAGTTGGAACTCTATGAAGGGAGACAAGTCGACACTACCTACACAATAAAATGCCTAGTTTTTATCCTTTTTCTACTCATTCATGTCGAACGTACCTATACAAGAAAATGCTAGGTCTATTTTTTCCCTTTTCTATTTCATTCAATTCTTCTCAAGCAAGAAAATATCTGCTTATTATGAACGTTTAAAATATGGGGCATAGTGATTGTGTTAAGAGAGAATTATTTCCCAAGGGATTGAACCAGGCTGAGTTTGTAGCCAGGTACAGTAAGTTCTCAAAACACTAGACCATCTTTTCATCTGCCAAAGTTTCGGTGGTACCGGTACGTATGCTCCTATGCAGGTGTAAGGTAGCGGGTCCTCGGTAAAATAATCGAGGTGCGTGCCAACTGGCCTTCAATTCCACCGTTATAAGAAAAATTTTGTTAACAAACAGAGCTCATCCTCAAATGGTGGAAGTCTTGCTGGAACAGGTGTTTTACAAGTCGAATCTGAATCATCTACTTTGTAAGCTATATCAAATTGGGTGGTGTAGATTGACCAACCAGAATCACTCAAGGGAATGGTACAATTTCGTTAACTAGAAAAGGAAATTTCAAAACGCAAGAAAGGATGCCACGACTGACAGAAACTACTAAATTAAATATGAAAAATAATAAAGATAAAAATACGCGTATTTCAATGTTTGGTTTACAATGGAAAAGGAATCCCACTATTTTATCACAAGAAAACACACAGTTTCCAATTGTATCTCAAACGCAACATACACGCTCTCCATTGTCTATAACGGATTTTTGTACATTAATAGCCGGTCCAATCCTCCCATCCGTTCAGATTTTTGTGCCTCCCAATAATAGGTCCACACACTAGTTTTAGAACGGCAGTCAATCATTCAACCACGATACAAGAAAAATGGACCAAGAAATGAATCTCAGATAGCCAAACTAAAAGGATTTGTCTATATTGAACCAAATAGATAGCAACTAACATGCCAATTCAACACAAGAGCTAGCCGGATATCTACTAACTCAGAGGCGGAGCCAGGATTTCAACTTTATGGATTTTGGAATTTAGAACGAAGACTTTAAATGCTAATAAATGGTTCTAAATTTAATATGTGTACATACTTAATGAATTTCTAAACACAAATACACAGTCTAAACAAAAGCTATTTGGTTTGGCCGAACCAGCATTTGGACTTCTACCTTTGCCCTTGTACCAGCTATGATGCATTGTGAGGGGATAGGGATTGGCAACTTATATACATATTATCACCATTTTTTCTGTTTCATAATGGAGCAGCCATCTCACCTTCCAGTAATGCTCTTTAGTCTTTTCCATCGCTGGAGTAAGAAACTTCCAAGTCCTATTACTCTATTCAGTTTGCTGAAGAGATCATATGGTCCTCTTTGAAATCCACGAGATTCTTACAGGTTAACGGGAGGACTTCCCTGAAATGGAAACAAGAAACTTCATTCAGAACTACTCATGAAAGGAGCTCCAGTGAAAAAATAACCAAACAGGTTGATCTGAAGGAAGGAACAATAATGTACTAATTGAAATAGCTCTCACCTTGAACAAAAGATCATGAGCAATATGTTCCCAAGGTAATGATATAGACATCAAGCAGCACTTTAAGGGGATCATTCCTTCATCTCGGGTAGCAGAAGCAGCAGCGTATGCATGCTTTGCTGCCTCTGACGCAACTGATGCAGCTCGTCGCACAACTGCACTGAAGCTTAATCCTTTTTTAGATTCGTGATCTACAGAATTTTGGGTGAAGTCCTTCTTGCTTTGATCTGATACACACAGAGAAGTAAAAACATTGAATATTTACTTTGCAGAAGGCCTAATAAATCAATCTATATAAGGGAGACCATCTGCAATACATTACAAAGGGCTGGAAGGAAAAAATTAAGCTATTTAGCACATTTGATTGATGCCAACGTGAACAGTCACCATGCAGACTTCTATCTAATAAAATCTTCTAGCTCACACAGAAGACAGCACAAATGGAATAACCAACTAGAATGCACTAAAGTTGCAAGGATGTCATGCATACTATCACAAGATTCAGGTTTCTTTAAGATTCTCAGAAATATTAATCCCAATGAATCTAGATGAGTTCCCTGTACAAGTTATTGGTGCGTTTGAGTTTCTGAATAACTGAGCAAAATTGAGAAGATATAATAAGTTAATCTTCAAGTAATTGACCAATTTACTAACGTTATAACAAGAAAGCAAACAGCATAGCTCCATGAAGAGAGATCAAATGTTGTGATTTGACATGATGAATCAGTAACTATTTTTCAGTTTACCTACAACACCAGACACAGCTACTTCAACTTCCCCACGTCCTCCAGGGCCTTTCATGTAAATCCTGTCAGTTTTCCCAGCAGAATGAAGTGAGAGAAGGCTCCCAAATCCAGATCTTCCAGCTGAGAACAAACATAAAAGGAGTTGACATTAGATTAAAAGAATTCTTTTCCACTTGAAACTGCAATAAACACAGGACCCTGCAATTGAAATATGATGATTTACTACATCAACTGTTTTAGATAAACAGCAGCATTGCAGAGCTGTAGCTGCGACATCAATTCCTTCCTTAAATGATACACACTCATTCCTAATGGATGTGAGACTTACTAATTTGACACTGTTCTACAATTTTTTATTTTATCTGGGTGAATAAACAACTTTATTGTAAGAAGAAGACAACCACTAAGATAGTGCAATACATTACAGAAAGGGTACCCATTCCACCAATTATATTATTTTATCCGACTTTTAAAAGTCTCAAGAGGTCGAAAAACTCTTAAACAAATGAGATCAGAATTCAATGTAATATTTAATCCATCGAATTAACTTTTCAACTAGTACCACTTTTCATCGCAAAGAAAGGATTGAAGATTGTACAGTCATATCATGAAATGCAATCCTCACACTTCCAATAGTTCCCTATCAGTTATACAGCACAGAAACCTTGTCTTAGTTGCTCCACAGGACAGTTTGGTCTACAAACAAGTGCAATAGGAACATGCAAAGTGGAAAAATCTTGATGGTTCACCAGTTTCCGTTTAAAATTGATTTGGTAAAATGATTAAACAAATAACTAGTGTATAATAATGAAGAACACATGTCGAAACAGCAGGTTTACCATCATATGCATCTCGGACCATTTGATAGCTAACGAAGCCGGAGAAAAGAGTAATCTGGAATCATATTAAGAACTGTCAGGACACCAACAACTTCACAACTAAATTTTCATGAGAACTACAAGTATATGCTAAATACATAATAAACACAATATCTAACATATGAGGACCTCAAGATAAATTGTCAGAAAACTTGTAAGCAAGAGAAAAAAATAATCACATAACTCTTTAAAACATTTGATAAAGTAAAGTATAAGTGCTTAATTTTAAGCTGTGCAAGTGGAAAAAAAAATACTACTCTAGAGAAAGTGGTTGGTAAGACGTCAAATTAGGTCAGATGACCAAATATATCATCCCTAAAAGAAATTCTTTTAGGGAAGCCAAACAGCCCAGAGATGATGTTTATTTCCTGATGAAGTGATTGGCTTCATTAATGGCATCAAGAAGATGCAAAGTAGTTATAAAACAGAACCAAAGAGCAAAAAGAAACCCAGAGATGGTGTTCTTTTTTTATCTCATCTAGAAAAAAACACATCTCTGGGCTGCTTGGATTCCCTAAAATTTTCCTTTAGGAGGCAGGTAAATAGATGAACACTTTTGCGTGTCAATAACTGTCAATTATATTAATTCCATAACTTTCCATTTCTTCAACAAATAACAAAGTAGAATTCAGTCCTATCATTCACCTAAATCATGTCATTCCAAAATAAAAGCACCAAAGCCAAGCAAGAATTATAAATACTATTCACTTCTAGAGAAAATCAAGTTCTCGAACCTTTGAAGTTGGTACTTTTCCAGAACGTGTATCACTCCTTGAAGTATCACCAGGACTGCAGTCTTGTTGTATTCTCTCCCTTGGAAATGCAGCTCCATCATGTGCATTTAAAAGTACACAATAGCAGTGATCAACATCTGTTAAGACCTGAAGGACAGATAATTTGCAGTGCTTATACAGTAGTTTGTCACATCAAAAGTGAATGAAGAAGTTTGCTATAATCTATTTTTGTAAGGGTGCTAATTTAAGTGATCACCAGACTTGTGCCCTTTCGTGGAATGCTGCCTTGGATTTTACGTCTCCTCCTAATTTAATGGGAGAAATCAATCTCTGACAAACTTCAAGCAACATTTGTTCTTTCCCGGAGATTAGTTGGGAAACGGAATGAATAGCCTGGTCTCATCTATTCTAATGCTCTTTAAGGGTGTCATTCATGGCAGCTTCAAATTGGATTAGCTGGTATAAGCCATCAATCTCTATTCCATATCTACACTAATTGAAGGATTATCCAACCTAAAGCCTTCAAGAACAGGGGTTCATACTGCTTGATGCTCTCTTAATAAAAACTTGTGAGAGACACATTGACTTGAATTTTCACAAAAGATTTTACAGTTAGAGGCGGAACAGCCAAAAATGATTTGGAGGACTCTATGATCATGACGCAAAAATTTAGATATTTAACAAAAGCTTCTAGAATTTTGCAATGCCAAACATGAACACAAACTTTAGGTACAGAATTCTTGTATTTGGAAAAGGAAGGCATTTGGAAAAGGAAGGCATTTACAGTCTGAAACTATAAAAGATGTCCAAAATGCTTATCGTACACGATTGCATGCAAAATGGTAGACCACACGTGATCCTTCAAGAGGTAATTGTTTGCTTACAGATCTAATGCGGAAAAAAAAAAAAAGGGAGGTGGGGGGGGGGGGGGGGGGGGGGGGGGGGGGCTGGCTAGAGTAAACATGAAAACCCAGGGTGATTAACTGATCCAATAATCCAAATATAATAGCTTGAAAAGTATCTGAGAATGGCAACAATCATTGACCATTGAAGTTACAAACAAGGTTTCCATTACATTATGCCTTTCATATATTAAACCACATAGCAATTTAACAAAGTGGTGGGAGTTGATATATTACCACTGCATCAAAAGTGGAATCATAGTCATCAACTGCGAAACATATCTCTGGGTAGGCAGAGGTTGTTTCTACTTCCTGAATATATATATATATATAAAAAAAATGTCATTAAAAGACATTTAAATCAAGCATAAAAGGAGTCATATGGATCTCTAGATATTAGAAACACTTGCCTTTCTTGAGTCCAAGTGAAAATTGATACGACTTGGAGATGCATAGACAGTTTTGACAACCTGAAAAAAGTATATAAATAAAAGAAAATACAATCATATTTGCTGTTCACTATTGAAAACCTTTAGGGAACGAAAACTAAAATAGAGAGAGGCAAGCAGCCAAACATGCGATAAAGATTCTACTTGGCTTCTACAGTAATAAAAATGGTAGCAGGTTTTATTTAACAACTACTTGAATAGTAAAGAGAACCAGAGTAGTATGAACACTAGCAGGAAGTTTCTGATCTGCTTACTTGCCTTGTATATAGGAGACAATGGTCCGTCTTTTCCAGTCTGGTAATTTTTAAGAACCTGTTGACTAGCACAAAACCAGAAAAAAAAAAAAAAAAAAAAGGAACGGGAAAACCATTAAAGAGAATACTAAAAGTTAAGCTTTAGCTGATGCAATAAACGTATGATACAATGACAACGAATATCCTGGCAAAAGTTCATTAACAGCAGAAGTTCCTCTTTGATCAAAAACCAAATAACAGAAATATGTTGAGAAGATACTCAAAAAATTTATAGGCGTTTTTCTGCGTATTCCCTTATTAGCCAGAGCTCATGAAAAACTCAAAGAGTCATACAAACTTTATTTTTCTCATAAAACGCTGCCTACAGTTAAAGAGACATCACAAACATGCGAAATAGGACATTAAGAAACCCCATCATGGAACAAAGAGAATTAAGGAATAGTACCTGCAAATTGCAACCGTCACACTAAAAGAAGTTTGAGCAATTAAGTTCAAGTAAAAGGAGCGCCTCCAATCAACATCTGATGCACTTGCACCAATTAAGTCATCCAGCTGACATGAAGACAATGAACAACAGAAATTTGTCACCTTTAAAACATCTTCTATCATCTATTATCCTGACGAAGGTAAATAACTAACTGTTATTGATCAGTCTCACCTTCAACGTGACCACAATCAAATAGAGTTAAGCAAATCTTAATTCATTCATCTTCAAACTTAACTACTAGGTTATCGAAGCAAAGAAGCTAGAAAATCATCATCTCTATCAATTGCATAATTTTTATAGCGATTGTCGAATAAATTTCTTAACATCAAAATGTATCATCAATGTTAGAGTGAAGTATATGTCCTCTAGATAATATCAACCCAGGATAAGGATGCCCATGAATACATAAAACTTGAAGATTCCAAAGAAGACAAGTGACCGTGGAATTTGGACTAAATGTTATCCGATCACAGTATCTTAACTTTTCAGTAAGAATTTTTGGAGTACTTAACCAGTTAATAAGAAGTAAGCAAGTAGACACTGTTACACGATAAATTTAGGGAACTTGGGAACCCATACCATTCCTAAAAAATATTTTCTCATTGCCGTAATGTTAGTAGGAGTAGACTTAAAGACGAGAGTGAGGCAGTACTTCACAATGAATGGAAAAGGAAACAGTATATCAGTCTGCAGGATGAAGAATGTCAAGTTCTTTTAGTGTTGCGTGATCTTAAAACACAAAAAGGTGGAATTCCTCATAGCATACTGCCACATCAATTGCCACTGGTACTCATCCAAAAACATAACTAGGATACAATCTTGAAAGTCCATATCCCCAACATATGGTCCAAGTAGAGTGATGAACCAACAAAGTGAAATCATCAGGAAAACTGAATGAGCTCTTGGAATGTGTTACAGACACGTTTTCTGACTACTAACCAGCAAATTAGGCTACAGCTTTGTGATGAACTTACAAAATTCTAGTATTTCTATCTACCAGTTGCACATTGATGAATCACCAGACTTTATTTAGGATACTCCTGTATTGCCTATTTTGAGAGACGACAACTCATCTTATCACGAAAGACGGAAAAATAAGAACACCTCACCATCATTCCCCAAGGTAGCATTTGGCAACAATTTTTCAGAGATGTAGCGCATCCAACATCTACCCCTTTTCAAAACCTAGATGTAATTTTCCAGTCCCATTTACTTGGATTGGAGTCTTATTTCAGGCTTAATCCAGAATCTTGAATTACCTTCATTTTTTTCTTTGACATGTAGAGCATCAAAATAGACCTTAAAGTAATTATAGTGAAACGAGGATAAGAGAATCCACTTAACCGTTGGGCTGCAAATTTGCTTAAAATCCAAATAAAACTAAACAAGACAGTCCACATAAATAAAGAAGAAAATCTTGATGAAATCTAAACCTCCCCAATTACATGTAAAAAGACTACGCTTGATGATTCATACAAATTTCCAAGCTTATTGGCCCGTATCGATCATAATATTCTAGTGAACATACAGCATACACTCAGATGATTAACACCTTAAATGAAAGAAAGTACTTCAATATGCGTGTCAGAGAAACCTGAATAAAAAACTTGTTCTGCTTTTACCTTAGGTGCCCACCTGCGTACAAAGTATGGAGAGTTTGCAGATTCATCTTCATTTGATCCATGTTTCTGCAAATGCTACACCAGAATATATCCTCGTATTAATTCACTTTCAGTAAACTATTATTCAGATTCAGCAGGTTGCAACTTCAAAACCCTATAACCAGGAGAAAATGGAAAGAGGTGTACCAATTTTTTAACAAAGAATACAAGATCATCTTCCTGACGCCCCCTAGACTCCCTGCCACGAATGAAGTACACATCCATAACGCCATGCCAGAAACGTGGATCTGTTTCAACATCCGATGCTTCTTCATCTTCCACTATGGTTTTCCCTAACATATTTGAATTCTTCTTCACCATACATAGCAACTCAGATCTGCATGGAGTTTGAATTTGAGAAGGCAAAAGAACACAAATAGAAGCGAACAGCACAACACTCTTCACTACCCTACCATACTCTTAAGAGATAAATAATAAGCTATCGCATAAACCTAGAAAATAAAGAAATATGAGGAGCAAAACAAAGCCATTTTGAACCTTCTTATTAATCATTCAACGCCGATCAACCGAAGTAAAAGCATCACATCAGTTACATTTCCGGAGGAAGTTCAAACCATATTGACTTGAAAACATGGAATGCTTATCGGAAATTCGTTATCTAATTACACAATATCAGAGGGAAGTGCCAAAATCAACAGTTGTTACTTCATAAGTAAATTTGATAAGCAACTATCAGCATCTTAGGAATCATTATACTTGCGAAATTCACTTGGCAGATTATAATTTCATTCAATTGACAACATAAACGTGCAAGCCTATCAATTATAGCCACTTGTACCTCCAACTAAGGACTTCATTCAATAACACCAAAAGAATAGGAAAAAAGAGAGGAAAAAACAAGAAGACAAACTTCACCTCCTAAAGGTTAACTCCTGAGCCAGCGTATTCCCATTGGTAATTCTAGTCAAATCAATTTACCAGGTTCATTATCTCTTCAATAACTAACATAATCACAAAAATATTTTGTCTCAGGCTACTTGTATGTTGTCTAATCCAAATAGAGATTTCAACTCTAACTCAGTGCCAATCGTAATGCTAGTCAAATTAATTTAGCAAGTTCATTATCTCTCCAGTAATAACATAACACAAAAAGTTCTCACTCTCTTGCTACTTGTATGTTTAAATCCAAATGGAGATTTCAATAACATGAATTTCAACTCCTAATTCGGCACCTTCGGAATCATAATGCTAGTCAAATCAAGTTAGCTAGTTCCTTATTCTTCAATACATAACATAAACACAAAAATATCTCAATCTATAAGCTACTTGTGTGTTTCTCAACTCCTAAATCAGTGTCTTCTGAACTGTAATGCTAGTCATATCAATTCAGCAAGTTGATTATTAACACAAACACAAAGATTTCTCAATCTCCTAGCTACTTGCACGTTTTACTAAACCAAATAGAGATTTCAATATCACAACTTTCAACTCCAAACTCAGTGTCCTCAGAATCATAATGCTCAAATCAATTTAGCAAGTTCATTATCTCTTCAATAAATAACATAATCACAAAAAAAAATCCAGCTGCTTGTATGTCTGGTCATCCAAACTTATATATTTAACAACATAAATTTCAACTCTAAAACACAAATTTCGTGCATTATTTCTCTAACAAATAACCTAAACACAAAAAATTCTCAATGTCTTAGCTACTTTCGTGTTGTGTAATCCAAATAGGGATTTCAACCAACACAAAATTTCAGGTCCTAACTAATGCAAATCCAGTCAATTCACAAGTAGAATATTCCTCAATATATAAAACATGAATACAAAACTATCCTAAAACTCCAGCTACTTAATATGTTTTGTATTCCGAATATAAATTTCAAAAGCAAAGCTCTTCGATTCACTCTTCATTACTAAAAAAAACAAATCATCACTGTCAATCCTTCGAAACCTAATGACAGAAAAAACGACAGGAAGTGAGAGTAGAGCTAATAAGTAGACTGACCGACTAGGGGTTTGGGCGCCATCCCCTAGCATTTTCTTCTTCTTCTTTCGGTGAAAACTCTCCTTTCGACTACGCCGATTGATGAGAGTTTCTGTGATTGGGATACGCTTTCGGAGAGAACGATGCAATGGAAGAAGAGGACGAAGGAAGTCGCAGAATAGCCGAGTCGGAGAAAGACACCTGTTCTGTATTGTGTTGATCTCTGGAAAGCTGCGTAACTTCTCTCAATTTTACATTTCTTTTTTTTTTTTTTTTTGGTGTGCGGAATTGTAAGACGTGTTTCTCGTGCTGGGTACGGTAAAATTGACAAGTTTAATTGGTGTAATTGAACTTCCTTCTTCTGTCCAAAACCTGACTTAAAGTTCGGGAAGGCTAAAGTCATACATGGATCCTAAATTTATCGTGATTTTTTATTTAAATCTCTCAACTAAAATATTAACCATTTGAACTCTTAAATATAAGATAAATTGTGTCCATTTAAGAAAAAAAATTAAAGACCACCCTGAAATAATGCATTTGTGCGAATGCCCCAGTGGGTGTTGGGTCTAGGTCAGCACGTAGCAATGGGCTTTTCAGCGCTTTTTAGCCAGTTTGCATTCGTGCTTCTAAAATAAATATTAACAAAAAAAAAAAAAAAAAAAAAAAAAAAAAAAACGTAAAGTTTTTTAAGAAAAATTAATTTTAAAATCTATTTAAATAATAAAATCTATATTGTTTAAAAATTCAAAAAAAAATTACTTATTTTTTGTTTTGATTATAATTTTTAGGTGTGCAAGCTTTTTCTTGTTGACTGTTCATGATTTTACAGAAGATTATGGGTGTTCGGTTTTCTAATCAAATATGTATTACTATAAATCTATTTAAATAATTAAAAAAGATATTTGGTGTCGTTTTTTTTTATACTAGTTATTCTTTTGAGTGACTTTTGGAGATTTATTTAAATAAATTTTGAGATATTTGCCCCAATAATGAATCATCAAGAAAAGAGTGTGGTAAATTTAATAATTCCGGATATTGCTGCTAACAAATTTTTGAACCAATTACAAAACTTTGTGATTGAGTTTTTGTATAATTTTTTTAAATTATTTAAATAGTAATCATTTTGTCAAAATTAATTTTTAATGATTAAAAAAAATTATTTACATTTTACTACTATTTAGAAAGGAGTTTGGTCTCTCCCATATAAAAAAAAAATTGTGGGCCCCATATTAAACTTAAAAAAAAATGAGCCGTATTGTGTGTTAAAAAAAAGTGAAACTCACCACATCCAAAATCGGAGGTTTAAAAAATCAAGCAATATTGAAAAAAAAAAAAGTGAATCCCATATTTAAAAAACAAACACTGTTAAAAAAAATGTGGGCCCCATATTAAACACGATCGTATTCGTTTCAAACACTAATATAATAAAGATTTAGATACGGACAAACTAACGTTATATTAATCGTATTTTGAACATAGTATATATATATATATATATGCATAAAAATAATAAAACTAATAATGTCCAAACTTTGGCCTATTAAATAAAAAAAAAAAAAAAAAAAACTATATAAAGCATGGGTTTAGACTCATGCTTCATCGTTTGATACAAAATTATTCCAAAATTATAAACTTGGGACTAATTTATTCCATTTCTTGGGATTAATTTATTTCATCTACGAAATGAGATAAAATAATTGAACCCCATATTAAAAAATATAATATTAAAAAAAGATGGGATATCCCATCTTTAAGTTTGGGATGCACAAACTTTATATTTTGTTTGGTACATAATATATAATATATATATTATATGCGTAAAAATAGTGTAAACTACCAAACATGGTACAAAATTAATCCATCAAGCAATATATATATAAAAAAAAAAATAATAATGGATATCTCCAAACTCACGATAAAAAAAAAGTGACCCCATATTAACAAAATCGACCCCTATAAAAAAAAAGTGAACCCTTTAAAAATTGAAAATAAGATAATTGTACTTCGTAGTAAACACTAATATAATTTTTGCACAAACTACAATTTCTATTCATGGCAAAAGGTGACCCCCCGAACTTGCAAGTTTTGGCCCCAAATTGCTTTAAAACTTTAACTTTAAGTGATCTTTGGTTAAAAACGTGATTGAAAATATCTGTGGTTGTCCACGTAGATATCCACGTAGATAATTACAACCGACCCAAGTTACCCATTTATTTTAACTTTAAACTCATTGGGATTTAAACCTCTTTATCTCGTCAAAATTTCAAGATGGTTTGTCTCCTTCATATGTTCTCCCCCAAAAATCAGAGTTAGGGTTTACTTGATTAGGTCAAGCCTTCGCACACAATTAAGGTCTAACATTTCCCAAAATTAGCCTATTTGGGTTAAACTATCCTTGTGCGAAAGCACGTTTCAAGTACGGCGAGGTGAGGAGATTCATTTCCCTCCAAGAGCCTAATTTTAGGCAAAGTTTTAAGCATTCAAGGATATCTCGGCAAACCTCAATATTTTCTTTTGTTATTTCCCAACTTTTTTCCAAAATACTAATTTTGAACTCGAAAATCAACACGTCGTCTTAAGCGATTTTTTTCCTAAGAAACGATATGAGGTTCAAACATAACGAACCTCGAGATGTTAGGCGAAGGGCAAAGATTAAAGACCTAAAAGTATTCGAGGCAAAAATTAAAGACCACCCCCGAATAAACAATCGTGCAAATTGCCCTTTAATTTTAACCTAAAAGTCTACTTCTCATTTAATGAAAATTGCCTCGAGGAGCCAAAGTACCACTTATTTTCGCTCACATGCTTAATCTCGCTGAAACCAATTAGATTTGGGTTCGAACAAGCCCCAAGCGATATGTCACAAAAATAGCAATTTCGCAAGGCAAGATTTCATAGCAAACTATGCCTATTAGGGCAAAAGTTATATCCCAAAGAAATTAAATATAGTTTCTATTCGTGTGGATTCTTATATACCAAAACCTAGTTTTGTAGTATAACTTAGTTTCTACGAAACTATGCGGGAACAATTAACATAGTTGCTAATTAGTTTGGAATGACAAATACATATATATGGCATAAGGCATTCTCCCCATGCATAAGTTTGATAACTTAATTTTACAAAACTATGCTTGACAATACATACTTTACACTTTGTGAAAATTATCTATCCCTTACTTAGACATAATCAATTTTTTAACGAATAGACATAATTTGTATGAAATCTTCCCCATAATGTGAAATTATTATTTTTGTGAAATTCTTGTGACCGAGGATTCGCACAAACAAGTCTAGTATTATATTTTTCAAAGATTAAAATACCAAAGGCCGAAAATTAAAAATCAACAATTTAAGGGACAGAAATTAAAGACCACTCCGAAATAAGGCATTTGTGCGAAAGCCCCAGTGGGTGTTGGGTCTAGGTCAGCACGTAGCAATGGGCTTTTCAACGCTTTTTAGCCAGTTTGCATTCGTCCTCCTCCAAAACAAAGACCACCAATATATATATATATATGCAAAAAAAAAAAAAAAAAAAAAAAAAGAATTGTAAAGTTTTTTATCAAGGAAAATGAATTGTGTTACCTTTTAAAAGCTTTTTAGAGCACTCATAAAATCTATATTGTTTAAAGGAATTCACCAGCGTTAAAATAAATACTATTTTTTGTTTTGATTATAATTTTTATGTTTACAAGCTTTTTCTTGTTGACTGTAATTACATGATTTTACAGAAGATTATGGGTGTTTGGTTATATCTCATCAAATAATGTATTACTTATCTTATAATTCTAATCGACGTTTTCTTAAAAAACCATGCAGATTTGAATTTGAAAGTTTAAGATATTTGACGTGACTAGTTCACATTTTTTTATACTAGTTATTCTTTTCTACTTTGTTTTGTTTAAACATGTAAAATTAATTTAATAATTTAAATTAGAATTATCCAAATCAAAATTTGATAAAAAATAATAAGTATTTTACACTTTTAAATTAATGAGATATTTGCCCCAATAATGAATATCAAGAAAAAGAGTGTGGTAAATTTAATACCTCCGGATATTGCTGGTAACAAATTTTTGAACCAATTACAAAACTCTGTGATTGAGTTTTTGTATAATTTATATATATATATATATATATATATATATATATATATATATATATATATATATATATATATATATATATATAACATTAAAAATAGAGTATAATGTAAAAAATTATTTACATTTAGAATATATAAACTTTAAGTGCTAAATAATACTCTAGCTGTCATTTTTGCAAACATCAAGTGTATTTGGGACTAGAAATTAATAGTAGAAGTACTTATAAAAATAAGTGAAGGTTAAACATACTCTATTCGTTTATAAATAAATGGTGTTTTAAGCTTTTTATTTTATTTTATAATAAGTGGTACTTTAGGATTTCAAAAAGAAATTGATCTTATTCTTTCCAAAATTATCCTTATTTACATAATCAAGAATCATTAGATAACTTTTTTTTTTCTTTTGCTGAGCATTTGATTAACCTCGAAATCATTTGGTTTTCTCTGTTGGAAATGTTGACCCTCTAATATCAATCCCACAGTTCATTTCTTTGTTGAAAATTATTTATTTCTATTAACCTCGTTTATTTCTTTTAATTTAAGCAATCTATCTGGAATCTGAACTAATAAACAATATGAAGAAACCAGATATGTTCAAGTTTTTGCATTTATACTCGCTTTCTTTCTTTTTTTCCTAAAAAAGAAGAAGCAATCAATCCGGCCGCAAATGCAAATATGAGATTCTAAGCTTAAAACACTACGGGTGAAAAAGATAATTACAAAAACTAATTGGGGTGACAGGGAAATTTCTTTAAAAATAGTAGATGATGACGTAATCAGAATACTACAAATACAAAATTTTCCCACCCAAAAACCATAACTGCCATAACAAACTTTGCAGTTAGCATTTTGAGCTTCCAAAATCCTCCATTAGAGATGAGCAGCGAAGAAGAAGTACAACTCTCCACCTACAAGGAATGTATACGAAGAGCGAATGAACTGGTTGAAGGGCTCCACAGTTATGCCATACAGTATTGCCCAATAAGTCAAGAAGAGAGTAAAACTGACATGAAAAATCATATCCTTTCGTGCGTCCAAGTATTCGATTCAATTCCTCAAGGTATTTATATATAGCTTTCAATTTAATGAAACGTTCAATATTCGCGTGCGATTATATAAAATGAAAGTTGTATAACGCAGTTCCTGATGCTTATAAGGAAGAAGCAGATCGTTATCTACTGGAAACTGTGAGTACTCAAAGCAGCATTACATACATACATAGCTTTCAATTTTTCGCGATAAAAATTTATATATTTGGAAATTACGTAAAAAGTACTATAAGTCAACATAATTAATAATTTGTGTTTACTGTTAATTGTATATTTTCCAGATTGAATTGAAGCCGAGTCTACTGAATGCTTGGAAACACATCGCCAATTACGTTGTTGACGGAGGAGATTACCGTAGAGCTGAAAGATGCTACGAGTTTATCCTTATAATGGTTATTATTTCGCTGTTTCTTCACTTATAAAGTTTTTCGCTCTCTCGATTACTTTAATTTGATGGATTCTTTATATTTTATTTGATTTTAGGATCCAAATAGTAGCATGATTTTAAAAGCACTTGCAGAGCTTGAACTGCTCTATTTACCAGGTGAATTTTGGCCACTGTATGGTGTGATTCTTATGTTTTTTTTATATATTCTACAAATGAGATTAACAAATTATCAAAGGTTATTTGCGACATTGTAATATGTCAATAACTATAGTTTTCATTTAGTTCTTATCGTTGGCGTTGTGTGTTTTAGACTCTGGCTTAGGTGATTTCTTGATTATAAAATTCTAAGCGATAACTTGGAGAAATTAGTGTAATTTCCTCGTTGATTTTTGCTGTACATTTGTTTTTTTGGACTTGAAGTTCTAATTATATCCTTAGTTAGATGCTTTACAGATTTTGGGAAAAAAAAAATTGGTTCTTAAGTTGCCATGCCTAGCGACAAATTAAAAAAAAAAAAAAAAAAAAAAAGAAAGAAGAAAGAAAGAAAGAGAGCAAGGAGAAGTTAATATATCATTTTTGATAGTGAAACTTAGAAGCACAAAGATATTTGCTGGATGATTGAGTAAAGATATGCTTTCATAGAAGACATGCATTGCTAAGAGAGACAATTTGCACACATGTTACGTGTAACTCCTGTTGAAATCTGACATAGAAGCAACAATGTGCTTAGGAATTTTGGCTGGCTTGGATTCTGCCTTTTAATTGAATATATGATGTCTACCATTTTCAGTCTAGAATCTTCATTTAATATATGAAAGCAAATGTATAATACATTTCTCCAGCCTCTTATAAGTTAATAGTAACTTATGGAGAAAATTCAAAACATCTATGTTCACTTTTTTTATTCTTAGTGGCTGCTGCTAATCTGTTCATCTGATTGTATATCTATTTCACAGTTGCTGAAGATCCAGCACAACAACTTGATAAATGCATCAAAAATGTCCAAAGGTCACTCGCTCTGGATGACAAAGATGGACGTAATTTCTGTAAGACTGAGAACAGAATCTATGATATCGTGTCATAAATATTCTGCACTTTAGCACTATCAGCTTTGCCAAATGGGTAGTTGGTGTTTTTCAATGATTGAGTATACCCTTCACTTGTTGTACAGCTATAGTTAAGAAGTAGCATATGATTATGTTAAAGACAAATTAAGGTGCAGAAATTACATACTTTGGTACATGGAACCATGAAGTAGCATATGCATAGTATGCGAAATTTTGTAGAGTGTATGATACTTCAATTTTAATTCTACACCTCTCATGCTTAGTGTAGCTAGATCTTTAACTGGTATCCGCACATAGTTTTGTCTATAATAAGTATTAAGATAAAATCCAATTTTCAAGTCCTTCACTGAGCTTTTTCATCTGGTTGGTAGATACCTTAGGAAGTGCATATTTGGCTTCCTTTTATCTGACTGGAGGATGGAATCATGATAATCTTCTATTGTCATTAGAAGCATTTGAGAAAGCTGTAAGTAGTTATTACGATCTTGTCTTCATATATTTATTCTAACATGAAATTTAAACGTGCAGTATTAGCTCTCGGCGAGCCTAGCAAGCCTTTGTTTTTTTTAGATACTTGGAAGCATCTTCTGATCCTACCCTATTTCAGGAGAAAATTGAGGCAATGACGTCACACCCCTATCTGCATTACGAATGTGCCATCGTAAGTTTTTGGAATAAAAACCGATTTTCACTTATGAACTGTTCTATCATATAGGATCTTTCAAAACACAAGCTTCTCAATCGTTGCTAATTATTGACTCATATTCTTATGGTGATGTTATAAAAGAACCAGAGTTAGAAAAACTAAAAAGAAAGAAAAAGAAAGCATAGACAAGAGACCATGTATCAAGTTGTACGACTGCACTGTGCAGCAAGGAAGGGATAAGTTTGCAACTCCTAAGGTTTTTCTAATTTTATTTTTTACCTGTACACTGGCTTCT